>NW_026733664.1:0-95180 GCF_028476545.2 Physella acuta | reverse complement strand
TATATGTATGTATATATTTTTATATGAGTATGTGTGTGTGTTAACATAATTATATTCACTACTAACCCACAACTGTTACAGAGAGCGCATCGCTTGTGCTAGCCACTCTGTTGTATGTTGAGGTGCAGGTGTAGACTCCATCGTGTAGTGTTGCTGTTGCGTTAGTAATTGAGTAGACCTCAGCATCATTGTGTAGGTCATTGTTGTCCCTGAATACATAATATCATATTGAGCTTAGTTTATTTAATTTTCTTTGACACATTTTATTCTAGACACAAAAACGATATGGAATTATGATATTATGGGATGATTAATAAGGCTATGTGTCTGTAATACTAAAAATAAAACTATATAAAAACCGTTGTTATTTGACAAAAATGAAGTACTGAAGGGCCTAAGTGTTCAAAAATAATTTATTTTAGTGAATTGTACACTTATTGCCATTTTGGCTACATTTTATTTCTTCTACTTATTTTACAATCTCACATTGTCCACGAGAAAGTCCACACAGTTGTTACAGTTAAACCAGTGTTACATTTGAGGTCGTAGTTAACGCCTGCAACATAAAATGATCCAGCTGGTTGACGGGTGATTTCTGGCTTCATTCCTGCGGAGAATAGCAATTTGAGTTCGTAGTGTTGATTTTCGTAATTTTTAACCAATAAAGGTAGTTACAATTGCAGATTTTTAAGATTATTTAAGATTATTTTAAGATTTATTTATTATTAACAAATTACTACAACTGGATTTCTTTTTTTATCTTGCTAGTGTACGACAATATTAAATGCATCTTGTATCTGTATTTTTGTTAGTAGAATTAAAAAAAAATGTAGCGATGGTAATTTTTAAGGAAAAAAAAACATATACAATGATTTCCAATCATTTTATAATAATATCATGAATATTTAAAGTATATTTAGGTAAAATATCAAAGGCTGGGGACTACAAATGTTTTAATACTAAATCACGAAGAAAATTTAACTAGTTGTGCCGATTTAAAATTATAAGTTGGTAAATTATAGTTTTATGGAGTGTACTAAATTAAATATTTCCTGATAATATAAATGTACATTATAAATAAATATTTTAATTCCGTAAATAAAAACGTAGTAGAGAGCACAGAAGTTAAGTTCCACTCATATACTTTAAAAATTTACCATACAATTAAATTAAGGACTGACAAAACTTACCAGCTGTAAATGTCGCATTTGCCGTCGTGTAGCGGCTCTTTACAGCCCGACACTTGTAAACGCCAATGTCACGTTCAGTAAAACGGGAGCGCTCAAGTCTTTTATTGCTTTGATTTTCAATCATTGTTTCATCAAAAAACCATTGGTAAAAATCTGCGTTGATTGTTGTATCCCCGCACGATAAAGCAAGAGTAGATCCAAAAGTAATATCTCCAAGACTTACTTTCACAATTGAAGGGTCAGAGATAAAGTTGTTACCTAAGTAGAAAATATTAATTTCATCTGCCGTAAAACACAAATCAAACACACAGTTTAACGTCAAAAATAAAAATAAAAATAATTTAAATAACTTTAATCTCTGCTTCTTTAATAAATGCAAAACATACTGAACGCTATTCTGGCACTTGATGGAGAAAGTGTGGTTGATTCGTCATATGTAACACTGCACTTGTATGTTGAACTACTTGGTATATTACTTATTAAGGTGTATACGTTAGAGGAACTTGCTTCTATTGATGATGTATCGTTCTGTGAATAAACATGTATATGATTTAACACAATGCTATGTTAATAGTTATGTACACTTAAATACAACATAATCTTTTTCAATATTTTCCGTTTGTGAAATAACAGTTTATACATTTTAGGTTGGTAATACGTAGATTGATCCATACAATTAAAAACCTTAACACATAATGTTTCTAAATATGACGAAGCTATTTTCTAGCAATAATGTTCTCCAAATTAATTGAAAAAATCTAAAAAAAAGTTAAATGTACTAACCATAAATATGTAGGTCACTGTGTTATCACTTGGTAATGGTCTTGTTGTACTACAGGTTAGTGTTGGTCCGTCAGCTCCAACATTATACGTTGTGTCATTAGAAATTGGACCATGGGAGTCCTCTACAATCAGTATTGCAGCTGTATGATTAGTAAAAAATTGAAAAAAATCGTATTATGTAAAAAGTATACAAGACTGATGTGTTTCGGGTTGTATAATAGTTTTAAACACAATTATATTACTAACCCACGACAGAAACAGTAATTGCATTGCTTGTGCTGGACACGAAATTGTATGTTGAGTTACAAGTGTATGTCCCATCATGTATTGCCGATGTTGCGTTGGTGATAACGTAATTGTCAGCATGAATGTTGAGGTCTCTATTGTCCCTTAAATAGGAAAATTAAAAAAAAAATTCAATAATTACTTTCTTGTCTAAACGATATAAATAAAAACATTCCTCTGATATGCAGAATTTGTTCTTCGAGTTGAGTTAAAACAGTACATCAACTTTCAATCAATTACATTTAATAATTTGCTTTTCTAATACGCTATGTATTAATACTTGATATTAGAGGTAACTATATCATTTTACTTTTGGCATAATTTGAATTTTGATGCTCTACAATCTTACTTTGCCCATGTGTATGTCCACCCGTTTGTTTCCATTGAGCCTGAATTACACATCAGAACATAGTTAACGCCTGCTCCGTAGAAAGTTCCCGAAGTTTGTCGAGTGATTGCGGGTTTCATAACTGTTTTGTTAAAAAGTATTATAACTATTTAAATAATTTCTTAGTTATACCTGGCTATTTTTTTTAATATCACCAAGATGTTGTATATTGTGCTATTCAAACATGTATAGCGCCAAACATTTTTGACCAAGGTGCCAACTGTATCGATACTAAGCCTAAAGAGACGTTTATAATTGAATAAGGAACAGAGAATCTTACTAGCAGGGAAAGTCGCATTTGCCGTTGTGTATCGGCTTTTGACAGCCCGACACTTATACTTTCCGATGTCACTTTCAGTAAAACGTGTGCGCTGTAGTACATTCGCGATGTGGTTTTCAATCAACACGTCATCGAAAAACCACTGGTAGTAATCGACGACAATCGTAGGAACCCCGCATGTTAACACGAAATTGGATCCTACAGCTAAATCTTCAAGACTTGTTTTACTGAGTGTAGGAACAGCGATGTAGTCGTTACCTGAAAAATTGTGTTTGTTGAAAAACATGTTATCGTTTTTGAAGAAAGAAAATATATTATATGTAATTGTGAGTTACATTAAATGAATGTAAAATAGAGATGGAGAAAATAACAAGCGTTTGTATAGTGTTTGTAGTTTTAATTTTAATTTTTTAACTCTACTTTATACATCAGTAAAATGAACTCACCCCCCATTATCATCTTAAGTTTCGGCAAAAACAAATAATTATTATATTAATGTCGCTATGGTCCTACACACCAAACTGACGGAACTTTTATGAGGGTTTCATCAACACGATGTCGATTGCTATTTTAATACGCATGACCTTGTTTCATAGAACTTAGATGTTTTAATGTAAACAAGGTTGGCACTAACTTTCGTGAATCTCTGTTTTTTTTGTGGCGTGACACACAACATTACAGGCACTCATGTATGTGGTGCATAAAATTATTGAGTGAACGTTATCATCGACTAATCTGATAATGTGGATAACCCCTAAATGACTGCCCATGTTTTAGGCTGTCGCGGGGCGTTCTTTTGGAGCCATAGGCCGCAATATTGATTGGGGCGTCCGGTGCGACACCTGGTTCAGTATAGTCATCCATTGTGTAAGCCCGCCGTGTCTCTAGTGTAGGGCACTCTTTAAAACGAATGTAGACGAAATAGTGTTCATTGGGGTGACGAGGCGCTTTAGAGTTACACGACTTCTTTAGTGTGATGATTTTAATATACTGTTTAAACATTTTTACCATTTTAATTAAATGTTTTACATATAAATAAAAACTTTACAAATTTGATTAGACGTAGCTACTACATACTGAATGCTATTCTGACACTTGTTGGCGAATATGTGGTTGACCCCTCATATGTAACACTACACTTGTATGTTGTATTACTTGGTATATTGATATTTAACGCGTAGGTTTCAGAATAACTTGAATGCACTGATGAAGTATCGTTCTGTAATGCAAAATTTAATTAAAACATTCAACACCATATGCAATTGAAACAATCTCCATTCATTCAATTTAGTAAATTCTTATTCCCAATATCAACCAGGGCTCAGCTAGTTTTAAATAGATTTGACCACACTGTGGTTTCTTCTTTTCCGTTCAAAAATGTTAAACAAGACATATTATGTAACATATGATTCTTAAGCTAGCCTCATTTTCTTTTTAATTTGTGTTGATTTATTTCTTGTGTCAGCTAGTAATGTGCTGCCCAAATGGCCCTCTTTATTTTAACATTATCCGTGTTTTTTTTAGATGCAGTAATTATAGGTTATTCAAAGTAACACGCCTAAATAGAGCTGGTTAATGGCTGTGAATTTATTATATGATGTTTAAATTCAAGTATCACTTTAAATATCGCTTTATATTATATATTAAGTCGTAATTATCCGAAAATAAATTAGAAAAGGCATCTGATCGCGACTGTCTAAACTAAATATTAAGTATTAGTCAGTCATGGGATACCACTTGCGATAATTACCCCTAATTACGACCCAAATATGTAAGTAGTTAAGTCAAATAAAAGAGTTATAATTTATTTCCTGAAAAGAATATGCATTCGTATATTACACAATATTTTGTATACTTTATCTTCCAAATTAAAATTATTATTATTATAAAAAAATATTTATCAAGTTAGAACATCAAAGCACAAACCAAAAATGTGAATATCACAGTGCTTGCATTAGCCAGTGGTGGAGTTGTCGTGCATGTAAGAGTTGGTCCGGCACTTCCAACATTATATGTTGTGTCTGTAAGAATTGGACCACCAAAGTCAGATGTTGTCATGACAGCAGCTGTGGAAAAAACGAATTAAATTTACAATAGAGTAAACGACCAAAAACAATTTTAAAAAGCCACGCATATATATATATATATATATATATATATATATATATATATATATATATATATATATATATATATATATATATATATATATATATACTAACCCGCGACTGTTACAGTGAGTGCATTGCTTGTGCTAGCTATCATGTTGTATGTTGAGGTGCAGGTGTAGACTCCATCGTGTAGTGTTGCTGTTGCGTTAGCGATTGAGTAGACTTCAGCATCATTGAATAAGTCATTGTTGTTCCTGCAATCAATAAAATTAGCCAAGTATGTTGAGCTTAGTTCAAATGCTTGGATCATTTTGGACATCTAAACTTTATCTGGCCCGTGTTATTTTTTAAACATTCACCAAGAGACGTGAAAAAGTGTTGTGTCTAAGATTGTAATAAGAAACATTTTTATATCTTAGTATTAAGACAAAAAATTCAAGAAAATATTTAATTACTAGAAAAAAAATAATGTGAGAGTATTTTTCAAACTATACTAATAAATATTTTTATAAATAGATTTTTCTGCTCTCCTACTATATCGCTTGTATTTTGACAATTAAAAAAATAATTCTTTTACATACGTAGATTGTTTCTTGGTAGTAATTATTTTATATGTATATTTTATAATCTTACTTTGTCCACGAGAATGTCCACCCAGTTGTTATAGTTAAGCCAATGTTACACATGAGGTCGTAATTAACGCCGGCACCATAAAAAGTTCCAGAAGTTTGACGGATGATTTCTGGTTTTATTCCTATAAAAATAGCATTTATGATATTTTAGCATAATATATTACACGTTTTAAAATAAGTAGGCTAATTACATCTGGAGAGTTTCACCATTACAAAAGATTATTCAACTCGAAAAATGTATCTATAATGAAAAGTGGAACATTCAAAAAATTTCTTGTAACAGGTGTATTTTTTTAAATCGTAATTTATTTTAATACCTTAGGAAAACTTATTAAATAAAAACCTATAAAACAAGTTTAGCTAACCCAATTTACCAAATGTTGAATTACATAGCATAGACTATGTGAGAGTCTGATTTACGATTAAATTGAGGGCTGACAAAACTTACCAGCTGTAAATGTCGCATTTGCCGTCGTGTAGCGGCTCTTTACAGCGCGACACTTGTAAACGCCAATGTCACGTTCAGTAAAACGTGGCCGCTCGAGTCTTTTATTGCTTTGATTTTCAATCATCGTGTTATCAAAAAACCATTGGTAAAAATCTGCGTCAATCGTTTCCCCGTACAATAACGTTAGTGTAGATCCTATGGTAATATCTCCAAGACTTGTTTTGATAATTGAAGAAACAGCGATAAAATCCTCACCTAAATTCAAAATACGATTCCATTAAAAAGCATATAAATAAATATTTTTAGACGACTCATAATCGACTCATAATTATTTTTGAAATGTTTAATATTTTATTCCAGCATAGAATAATTTTAAACTTACTGAATTCTATTCTCGGACTTGTTGGAGAATATGTGATTGACCCATCATATGTAACACTACACTTGTATGATGTATTACTTCTTATACTGTTGTCTAATGTGTACGTGTTTAAAGAACCTTCTTGAACCGATGTTGTATCGCTCTGTCAAAAAAAAGCGTTTGCATGATGTGTGGTAGAGAAATTAGTACACATAGCCAAATATTTTAGAGAAACTTTTTTTTTTTCTATAGCATAAATCATAGCACTTAAGATATTTTTAAAATTGGGGTTGTTTTTGTTCAATCTAGCGTTTAATTAAATTAAAAAAAATTACTTATAAAAAATGTTTTCAAAATAGAAATAAATGAGAAAAACAACTAAATTATATATTTTGAAAAATATCAATTTAATTTACTTTTACATTAGAATATTTATATTCCGCTGAAAATAGTACCAGCGCCTATTTTAAATGTTAAAAATTAGCAGTCGCACTATCAATGCACTTACCATAAATGTGTAGGTCGCTGTGTTTTCACTAGGTAATTGTGAAGTTGTCCTACATGTAAGTGTTGGTCCTTCAGCTCCAACATTATAAGTTGTGTCAATAGAAATTGGACCGTAGGAGTCCTCTACGATCAGAGTTGCAGCTGTTAAATATAACAGAAATTTTAAATTAAATATATAGACATTGAGCTACCTCACTTAGCTAGGCAGCTAATGTTTTTTTTAAATATGCTTCGTGGGGGAAAATTCAGCACTATCGATGTTGATGTACAGATTTGCCGTCCCCCTCTTTTACATTCATTTCATAATACCAAACTCTACCCTCACATGTAGCAAACCAATAAATGAACCGCATGTGAACAACCTGACCTTACATTACCCAATTTCGCTAATGTTAACAGACGTTAGGGATCCATTACTCTTTTTCAAATCTAAAATTTATTTTAACGTCAAAACGAGTTTGTTTATTTGCTTAAAGGTAACGCTTAGTAACTAACCTACAACTGTTACAGTGAGTGCATCGCTTGTGCTAGCTATCCTGTTGTATGTAGAGGTGCAGGTGTAGACCCCATCATGTAGTGATGCTGTCGCGTTTGTGATTGAATAAACGCCTGAATTGATTTGCATGTCTGTAAGTTCTCTGTAAATGAAAAAGTAATTTAAAAATTATGTGTTTCGTGTTAATAATAAAATAACTATGAATATTTTAAATTTTAATTGTTATTTTTAAATACATAAGATTTCTTTTTTACTTAAAATGTTGATTTTGTTTTGATAAAAATCATTTTAAAATATTTTAACACGTTTTGTCTAATGCTTGTTATTTATGAAAACAATATTGCACGTAAGCTTAATCGGTTGCTCATGTTCTACAATCGTACTTAGTCCACGAGAAGGCCCATCCAATTTTTAGATTTGAGCCAGATATGCATGTCAGACTATAGTTAACGCCTGCGCCATAGAAAGTTCCCGAAGGATTACGGGATATTCTGGGTTTCATAACTGTGGAGATGAATACATAACGTACTAGATTAATCATCGTTAGGGTAATATTTAATTAAAAAAATTATCCATTGTTTATCACACCAATATTGTTATATTCCAAAGACCTTATCCACACGCGCGGATGAAAATCTTCTGAAAAGTGATTTTAGACAAATAAAACATAGAGTAATATATTATCTTGCAGCTGAAAATCATTCTTAGACAAATGTCTCACAAATGTTTTGACATTGTTACTGACAGAAAATACAACGATACCATTGTCAATGGATGAAACATCTAGAAACATATTTGCTTGTAATGCAGGTTGCTGGCTGAAAGGAGTGAGGAAACCGGTATGATTTTAAACTCCTTGGGCTCTTGAAAACACAATTTAGCAGTCAAATAAAGATAATTTGTACATAATTGAATAGACAACAACGAACGGCGTTGTCAGGTAAGAGCACACGGTGTTTAATTGAAATGGCCCGAGTTTGAATCCTTGGCATATACTTCTAGATACTGTCACAGACTGTATTATTTGGTATGTTTATTATATTGTGTTTTACATGAAGTTGCGTGAATGTAGAGTACCTGGCCAACGGAAGGACTGTCTGAGCGACTCGTCATGTATTTTTCCGTGCTTTTGTGAGATCGCTCATTGACGTAAGGGGAGAGAAAGTTGTGTATAAAAGGTGGAGCGCAAGGTGAACGAAGTGTGCTTGCCTGTGACTGTGTATTAAGATGTAAGATGTCACCACCTCAGTTTTTTCTAGACTATAATGTAATAGTCATTTTTCTACTGTGAAAATCGTTATTATTTCTTATGGATCTATGTAAATAAAGTTTGAAGTTACAAAGCACTGTTGATCGTATTCTTGGATGAACGAACCCACAATAACGACACTATCATCCTATCAACAACATTCATGTCGTAACAGATACATAGGGACAGAAACCCATTGTTCTTTATTGGACAATGGCTATGTAAGCAAATCCAGTCGACGAGTCACATGGGCCACAACATTGTGACACGTCATACTTAACTGTGTTGGAGGAAACACCGTCCAACATATTAGAAATAGGAACAAACAGGAAAAGACAGAATAGACAACAACATTCTCACTAGCAGCGAAAGACGCATCTGCAGTCTTGTTCGTTAAAACTTTTTTTTTTGTGTGTAGTTTTCAATAAGTGAGTCATATAAAAAATAGTTGTAATAATTTGAGATACTCGTTAAGCATAATGATAAATATTGAAAAGAAAATAATCTTACTTGCAGAAAAAGACGCATTTGCCGTTGTGTATCGGCTTTTGACAGCCCGACACTTATACACTCCGATGTCACTTTCAGTAAAACTTATGCGCTGTAGTACATTTGCGATGTGGTTTTCAATCAACACGTCATCGAAAAACCACTGGTAGTAATCGACGACAATCGTATGATCCCCGCATGTTAACACGAAATTGGATCCTACAGCTAAATCTTCAAGACTTGTTTTACTGAGTGTAGGGACAGCGATGTAGTCGTTACCTGAAAAAAGAAAAACAATGTGTACTTTTAAAGTAATTGAAATATTTGTTGGAGATTTTAGTTGTGACTATATCAGACTTTTGTTTTTGTTTACAGCTTGATGTCTTTATTTTTTTGTTTTTATATGAAATAAAATAAGTACGGAAAACGATTGCATAATAACAATATCTAAATACACAAAGTAATAAAACTTATAACAAATACGCATCTATCTATTACACTCTTTATATTTAAATTTCTGCGCAACACCATTGTGTAACAAATAAATCATTATAACATTCAACGTCATGCAATACAAAAATACTATTTAATAGTTTTATGTCAGAAATTCCTATAATTTCTAATTTTAGAAAAATAACACGTTTCGGATTCAAATATTCTAAAGAAGAGAACGCCTGTATTTTGAAAATCATTTCTTTAAACATATTATGATGTAAAAACAAAAGTAAACCGTAGTTACATGATACCTATTTTTTTCTTACATTTGTTAATCAAACACTTAAAATTAGATGTGGTACTTAGTAATATTTACATACTGAACGCTATTCTAGCACTTATTGACGAATATGTGGTCGATCCGTCATAATTCACACCACACCTGAATGTTGTATTACTTGGGATATAGCCATTTACCATGTAGGTTTCAGAGGAACTTGATTGTATTGAAGAAACACTGTCCTGTAAGAAAATTGTAAAGTATATTTTTCCGCAAACATAGTAAAGAATTCATTATCACAATGAAACGATATGAACATTACATAACATTTTGAAGCAATACATCCAATCGTATTTATTTTACGTAACTGTAAGGGACTAGAGTTCAAATTATCATAAACATGTAATCAGATGGAAGATAAATTTGTCGTTTACCAACCATATAGATCAATTGATATAAATGTGTGTTTACAGCGGTTCTTTTTCCATATATATTAGTAAAGTCAATAAAATAAGATAAACATATAAACAACTTTCATCTTTATTATATAATGACAACTAAGGGCAAAGCATGTGTGATCATTCTCGTTAAAAAAAACTATCTCTGTGCAATGCCTGGTATAGTCATCGCACAATGCATCTTTGTCAAATCAAAAATTTGGTCAAACGACTTTTGGATAAACACCGTGAGGTCAAACCATCTTGTTAAACCAGCTGTTCAAAGCACATCGTTTGGTTCATTGAATTGTATATGTATTACATTCCTTGTTTTGGATAATTAAAAAAAATAATTAAATATTACTATACGCATTTGTACCGTTATCCCATTTTGAGCTTACTTTTGAAATGTAAGAAAACTGTATAAAACAAAAATTCAAATAAGCACACAGTAGTATCATGAAATATTATCAGAATAAAAAGTAACTTTTTAAATGTATTTTATACTCCTTAATATCAAAATCACCAAACAGTTTAATGAATTAAATACGATCCAATATTTTTTGTAACTGTTCTAATATGTTTTCAAAAAGAAACAATTTGTACTTAATCTGTTAATTATCTTTTAAGTTAAAAGTTTATTCCATAAAATGTGTATTGTTAGAGCCACGTCAAATGCACAAACCCAGAATGTGTATGTCACAGTGCTTGCATTAGCCAATGGTGGAGTTGTCGTGCATGTAAGAGTTGGTCCGGCACTTCCAACATTATATGTTGTGTCTGTGAGAATTGGACCACCAACGTCAGATATAGTCATGACAGCAGCTGTGCGAATAAAGTTAAATGAGTATATTTAGGTTGCAGTAACATTACAGTGGCTTCTCTAATTCGTGAATCACGTGTATGGCTAAGTATTATTGTCAACACAAATATCAGCACAAATATCAAGGTAATACACCATTATTTACTTAATTTTAAGTAGTTGCAATTCAAAATAAATGCACTTGGATTTTAAAATTATATTTAACGAGCTGACCCGCGATGTAGCAGTAATTCATAATGTGTGAATTCGACACTACCAATGCTGCGACTAAAAACATTTTGCTTTAACCCCCCCCCCCCCTCCCCCCCCCCCCCCCCGTGAAAGCAGCCGTCCGTGACGATAATTTACAGATCACAATGGAAAGATCAAGCAGAACTTGTTTTTATCTCCCCTTAGTTTCAAATCTTTTTAAAAACTAAATTATCTGCCCCTAATAGCCGTCACTAATTGGACCCGGCCCTACGATTGTAAACATTTAGTGTTAACCACAGCTCACCAGACTGGTGAGGGTGGTAGCTATATGCCTAGAGAGCGAGGGAGTAACTGCATGGGATAACGTGGTGTCTCGCATGGTCCACATGAAAATATTTATATAGATTTTATAACAAACTTGATTTTAAAAAAAAACACACTGCCAAATCACAAAAAAAGTTGTAATCCCGTATAATCTTTTAAATCTACAAACAGTAATCAGCCATACAACAATAGAAACATGTAAAAGTTTAAGAGTACATATTTGCAAACATAACGTTTCTTCATGAGTATGTAAAAGTATTTTGACTCGACTAACCTATGATGGTAACAGTGACTGCATCGCTTGTGCTAGCCACTCTATTGTATGTTGAGGTGCAGGTATATACGCCATCGTGTAGTGTTGCTGTTGCGTTAGTAATTGAGTAGACATCAGCGTTATTGTGTAGGTCCGTGTTGTTTCTGAAATCATGACATTTCATTAATCAAGTACCTTGAGCCTATTTTTGGTAACATTGCAATTGTAGTTAACAATAATACACTGACGGTATTCATTTTGGGCTTACAAACTGCATGCTATGCACGCAGTATTTCTGATATTTTGGGTGATAAAGCGAGGGTTCGTTCTAAACTAATAGTGTCTCAATATTTTGAGATAAATTTATATCATAGTGAATACAATTGATCAGAGAAGATAATAAAAATGTAGTCTACAAGATGGTTTGTATATTTTCTAATAATATCTACTTGTCATTTATGAATTATATATGTTATCATTGGTCTGAATTAATACATACATTACTTTAATATTACGCATAACAATCTTACTTTATCCACGAGAAGGTCCACCCATTTATGACTCTTGAATCAGTGTTACACTTTAGAACGTAGTTATTGCCTGCACCATAAAAGCTGCTTATTGGTCGAATGCTAATGTATGGCTTCATAGCTATTGGGGTTTAAATAAAATGTGTTAGTATTTTTAGTTCCGATGATAAATATTAATTGTAATTAAATGGACAAAGTGTTATATAACCCAAATCAGGAAGATTCGAAAAGAATTTCAAAAATAGGTTTTTATTGAACCGTATAAGTAATCACTAAATGCTTGTGCCTGTGCCTGTGCCTGTGTCTGTGTCTATGTCTGTGTCTGCGTCTGCGTCTGCGTCTCCGTCTCCGCCTATGCCTACGCCTACGCCTACGTCTACGCGTACGCGTATATCTATGTATATACCTATGTCTATGCCTATGTCTATGTACATCGATTTTACTCCTTTTTATTCTCTACAATTAATCACGTAATTTTTCTATGTGGAAGTATACTTTACAAGTTTTTTTCGTTTGACTCGATTTCGGATATTTCATTTAGTTTAATGTGACACCTTTCAAATTGCCTGTGATAGTTTTAATTTTCGTTTTGTTTTCTCTAGAGCGATCCATACAGTTAAAAACAGTGACAGATTAGTGAAAGGTTTATATATAATCAGAACCTACTGACTGCTATTCTGGCACTTGTTTGCGAAAAGGTTGTAAACCAGTCATAAGTAACACTACACCTATATGTTGTATTACTTGGTACACTTGTGTCTATTATGTAGTTGACAGAAGAACCCTGTTGTAATACTGATACATCGTCCTGTGAATAACAATATATCACATCCAATAAAAGTTATATTTTCTTTTTGGAGGTTCCTTTCAAAGCAGGTTGAACTAGAGAGACAGGTATAGTAAAAACTGATAGGACTTAGGCAGTTTTCGAAAAGATCAAACGTACTAACCCAAAATGTGTATACCAGAGTGTTTGCATTTGGCAGTTGTCTGGTTACCGCACAGGTGAGTTTCGGCCCGTCCTCACCTACATTAAAAGCCTTGTCTGCAGAAATTTGACCATTTGTGTCGTTCATGGCCAGAGTAGCAGCTGTTGAACATATCGTTTACAAATTTATAGCACAGTAATTTAAATCAAAATGTAATTTCAATTTGCTTTACTTAGAAATAAACAAATAAATAAATAAATATGTAAATGCATGTATACATATATATATATATATATATATATATATATATATATATATATATATATATATATATATATATATATGCACATGCACATGCATATGCACATGCACATTCACATACACATACACATACGCATACGCATACGCATACGCATACGCATACGCATACGCATACGCATACGCATACGCATACGCATACGCATACGCATACGCATACGCAAACGCATACGCATACGCATACGCATACACATACACATACACATAAACTGACCTACGATGATTACAGTGAGTGCATCACTTGAAGTTGATACACCACTGTAAGTCGATATGCAAGTATACACGCCATCATGTATGGCTGCTGATGCTTGTGTGATTTCGTAGGTATCAGAATTAATTTGCATATCTATTGTGTCCCTGCAATCGTAAAAAAATAAAGTCAAGTATATCGAAATCTTTTAAATCATTATTGAAATATTAACAGTGAGATAATTTTTACATTTTTACTTTCTCGTATATACGAAGTATAGAGAAAGTCTTGTAATAGTGCAAAAAAAAATCGAGATTTTTACAAATCTCGACGTTTTACACCTAACTGATACGGAAAAACATAATTTTGCAATCTTGTCCGTATGTCTGTGTGTCTGTGTGTGTGAGTGTCTCTGTGTGTGTGTAAACACGATAATTTGAGTAACGTTACAGCTAGATTGTTGAAATTTCATATATAAGTATTTTATCAAAATCGTAGATCCTGATCAATTTTTGAGCGATTTCCAATAACCGGAAGTGGTACTTTTTCTATTTTGAAATTTTCAAAATCCTATAACTTGAGTATTATTTCAGATAGATAAATGAAATTTCACAAGTAAGTAAAAGATATAATTCTCTACATTCTGTCAAATTTTGAGTAATTTCCGTTAAACCGGAAGTACTAATTTACTCTATTTCTGATTTCTCATAAAACGAATGTAAATTTATAAAGTACTAATAATTCTTTTTTTCTACGAGATTCTATTCTATTTCAAAAAGTTTAAGTAATTAAAAATCATGCCTATATTCCGAGTTATATAAGACTAGGCATGCTGCCCAGCTTCGCTTAGGCTTTCGAAAACATTGAGAATTTGAATGCTTAATTAATTCGCCCGAAGGTCGGTCTACGACCTCAAGAGTTATGAAGAGGTTCCTCCGTGGACATTTTTTTTCGATTTATAGCTCATATAAGGTACCGGTCAGTCGAGGTCAGTTTTGACCCCCACATCGTAGACTTTTCGGCCAACCGGCCCCCGTGTTCTGTCGCATCAAGGCAAGATCATGCCAAATTTGAAGCGCCTGCGGCGCCGGGAAGTGCCCTATCGGACACCCGACAATCTAGATCTAGATCTAGATTTCTAAAAGAATTTTTTTTTTTAAGTTTAGCCCGAGCATAATAAAAAATAATACATTAACCAAGTTGACTTGCTGTGTCTCGAACCCGCACCACCTGCGTGGTTTAATGTACACTAACATCTCCGCTATTTAGGCACCTTATAAAATACGGAGAATGAAACACGTATTTTAAAATCTTAACTTACGCGAATATGCCTATTCTTTCAAATTAATTTTTTATCCCAAATTAGCCAGTTCCAAACAAAGATTTTGTATAAAATAAATAAGTCTTGAAATAGTTTAGTCCTAATATAGAAATTTATTTTTGGAATTGATTTTAGAGAAGTTAGAGTCTAAATCTAGATCTTAGCGTCTACGTCTAGATCTAGTTATTGCGTAGATTTAGATTTAGATTTAGTCTAGATCTAGAATCTCTAGATCTAGAATCCAAATAAATAAAATAAATTGTATGAGTTTAGGCCGGAAAAATTGTATTGTATACATTTCATAGTGTACGTAGATCTAAATCAAATTTGAATGAAATAGTTCATTTCTTTTTATTCAAAACACAGCAGATGACGTCATTAGTTAATGTATAAGCAATAGCGACGTCACAGTTTTATGCGTTCTTTTTCACATGTATTAATGCTTTTCCGGTTGCATAAATAATACTGTTTCTCTACATTCGAATACGCCTTTAATTTTTATTTTTCTTCTTTAAGTAAAATTGTGGTTATACATTTAAAACATCTAACATATTATTTTCAACAAAAGTCCGTAAAAAGTTCTCCATATATCGCTGCCGATTCTGACGTGATGTCCGGCGAAAATTTTTTGCGGACAGAGAAAGAGAGAGAGAGAAGATGTGCGAACGTGGGGATTTATATATTAGGATTATTCGAGAAAGTTTAGGGGAGATCACTTCCGGTTTATTTGTTTACAAATTCACTAGCTGGTTAACTTTTGACATAAATGACATGATGCGAATTCAAATCAGCGTAGTTTGCTTAGCTTATCTATTTATAAGATCTATCTAAATCTATAATGGGCCACGTTCGCACATCTCTCTCTCTCTCTCTCTCTCTGTCCGCAAAAATTTTTCGCCGGACATCACGTCAGAAACGGCAGCGATATATGGAGAACTTTATACGGACTTTTGTTGAAAATAATATGTTAGATGTTTTAAATGTATAACCACAATTTTATTTAAAGAAGAAAAATATAAAATAAAGGCGTATTCGAATGTAGAGAAACAGTATTATTTATGCAACCGGAAAAGCATTAATAGATGTATAAAAGAACGCATAAAACTGTGACGACACTATTGCTTACTAATGACGTCATCTGCCGTGTTGAGAATAAAAAAGAAATGAACTATTTCATTCAAATTTGACTTAGATCTACGTACCCTATGAAATGTATACAATACAATTTTTCCGGCCTAAACTCATAACATTTATTTATACAAAATCTTTGTTTGGAATTGGTTAATTTGGGATAAAAAAATTAATTTGAAAGAATAGGCATATTCGCGTTAGTTACGATTTTAAAATACGTCTTTCATTCTCTGTATTTTATAAGGTGCCTAAATAGCGGAGATGTTAGTGTACTATAAACCACGCAGGTGGTGCGGGTTCGAGACCCACCAAGTCAACTTGGTTAATGTATTTTTTTTTATTTTGCTCGGACTAAACTTAAAAAAAAAAATTCAATTAGGATTCTAGATCTAGATCTAGATTGTCGGGTGTCCGATAAGGCACTTCCCGGCGCCGCATGCGCTTCAAATTTGGCAGGATCTTGCCTTGGGGCGACAGAGCACGGGGGCCGGTTGGCCGAAAAGTCTACGATGAGGGGGTCAAAACTGACCTCGACTGACCGATACCTTATATGAGCTATAAATCGAAAAAAAATGTCCACGGAGGAACCTCTTCATACCTCTTGAGGTCGTAGACCGACCCTCGGGCGAATTAATTAAGCATTCAAATTCTCAATGTTTTCGAAAGCCTAAGCGAAGCTGGGCAGCATGCCTAGTATATATATAATTCTCTTCACGAAGACCATAGAAAACACCACGCAGCTTAGACACCACCTTCATCCCCACCTGTCAGGAGAGCTGTGGTTCACCACGAATGTTTACAATCGTAGAGCCGGGTTACTGACTGCTATTAGGGGCAGATAATTTATTATTAAACAATTTGAAACGAAGGGGAGGTAACAATTTCTGACTGATCTTTTCTTTGTCTGTAAACAGCTTCTTTCACTGGGCGGGGTGGTGGATGGGAGGGGTAGTGTTGAATTCACAAAATATGAATTGCTAATAAACAGAAATAAAACAATTAGTATACTACGTCGCGGGTCAGCTCGTTTTACATAATTGACATGATGCGAACTCGAAACAGCGTAGTTTGCTTTACTCTAATTTTAATAGTTTATATATTAAGACTTAACAGACAGGACAATAACCCTAAGGGGTCATCCATAAATGACGTCACGCTTTTTTGGACGATTTTTACCTCCCCCCCCTCCCCTTCGTCACACGTCGTCACAAAAAGTCAGACCCCCCCCCCTAAAATGACGTCACACCTCAACCTACAACCCCCCTCAAAATTGCAGTTGAATTTTTTAAAAACATCGATATTTTTCCAAAATCTTGTCTAAACTATTACAATTTATTAAAAGTTATCTAAAACGCGAAATAACGTCTAAAATTCATTTTCTAACATTGCTTTTTTATATTGCAAAAATGTGACGTCGCAACATCTGAACCTCCCCCCCTCCCCCTCATCTCACATCGTCACAAAATTACGGACCCCCCCCCCATCCCCCCTACGAGTGTGACGTCATTTATGGATGACCCCTAACCTTTGAAGACAAACTGATAACGTAGTGTACTATAAAACGTAGTAAAGAATAATTTTTATACCTAGCGATCCTTTGGGCAGATGAATTAGAGTTCATGTGACATTGTTTCTTGACTAAGGCATATGAACGAAAGGTGTGGTCAGCACTTTGCCAAGTCGCCTTTACTTTCCCAAACATGTGTAAGGTACCCATCAGAGCAAGGTGGACTCAGGGATATTATACTGACTTTGACACGGATTCGAACTAGAGACTTTTGGGTTATCAGCCTAGCGCTCTATCGCTTAGGCAACTCCATCCTATAGTTTCTTCTAAGATCTATATGTAAATCTCTTCATAATTCCCAATACTAGTTCTTTACAAATATATAGCCTATATATTTGCTTTTACTTTCATCTTCTTCATTCTTAGTTTTAGTGTTGGAAGGGGTCCCCTCTAGCACTATTAAGTAGGCCTACACGTGTCAACTGGTTATGCGCCAATGAGACTATAGACTCAGCCTGCTTTTCTTTTTGGCTAACCATTTACAAACTACAAGGCAGCAGTTGTTTGATTTTGGACTTGTCTCTCCTAGAAGAGTGGTTGTCACCTCATCTGCCCGAGGGTTAAACTCGAGACTTTTCGGTTTAGCAGCCATGAGCTTTACCGACTCGACCACGCCTACATCTGCTTTTACATTAATTTACGCGGAAATTCAGAATGTTAATTTCATTCAAGGATGTACAATCTTACTTTGTCCACGTGTAGGTCCACCCAGCTGTTACTCCTGAGTCTGTGTTACACCATAGAACGTACCTAACGCCTGCGCCATAAAAGTTTCTCATCACGCTAGGCTGAATGGTGATCGTGGGTTTCAAAGCTTTATGATAAATGTTTTATTTTTTACTTATAAAAAAACAAGACGAATTGTTTAATACAAATATAAAATAATCCATTTCTTTTGCTAGATTTTTGTGAGAGAAAATAGTACAACTGGCTATTATAAAGACATTCTGTAAATACATTTAAATGTCTTTCTACAAAGACTTAAAGTAGACTGACTATAAACAGACGATCAGAGGGTAAGCTAAATATAGATGCATCGTGAGATAAAAATATATTAATTTACTCTGATTTTTAATCGATACACAAGAAAATTCTGCCACAATATTTAAGTAGATAAAGTGGATGATGTATATTATATTGATGGCAAATCTCATGAAGAGGATTAAGATACCGCAAACGATGTTATATAAATATAGTTGATGTTTTGGATGACGTAACTGATGTATATATTATGTATGAGGAGTATTTATTCCAGACTTTTTTTCCGAGAGGGGGGGAGGGGGGCACTTGATACATTTTTTTGGGGAGGGGGCGGACAACAAGATTTTCCGGGGAAGGGGACACTGGTAAAAGTATATGTTTCTATATAAATTCCATTTCGTTCGGCGGGGAGGGGGTGGGGGAAGGGGTGGTAGACTTTCGTCGAAGAGATGCCTGGAATAAACTCTGATTATGCGACTGGTGTTCATTTTGTAGAAAAAGAAAATGTAGTAAAAGATACAGACGCTTTGGATTATGACAGTGATGTATATGACGCAGGTGATGTTTAAGATGTATATGATGTACATTTCTACGATGTTAATATTCAAATGATTTAGATAGCGTTTTAAGGAAAAGTAGAGGATTTAAGGAAAAGTAGAGGATTCTGAACACTTACTAATTATTTGTACAGTCAGGGGATCACTAGTGCGCGTGGCACCGTTGTACATCAAGTTGCAGGTGTAGCTTCCATCGTGCGAGGCAGCATTCGCGCCATAAATATTGTATGTACCAG
The DNA here is from genome assembly GCF_028476545.2 of Physella acuta. Lineage (NCBI taxonomy): Eukaryota > Metazoa > Mollusca > Gastropoda > Physidae > Physella > Physella acuta. The sequence continues at coordinate 75,457 of NW_026733664.1, read as the reverse complement.
AAGAGATTCGGGTGCTCTGGCCATTCCTACGTCATTTAAATACATCTACTCTCAAGCAGAAACTTGTTTTTATCTCATTAATACAGTTATTTAAATGTTCGATACACTATCGTTATATTTTTCTAATTTCACTTCACTGAATACAAATATTCCCATTTTAGACCTTACAATCCGTAGATCAAACGAAGTGAGTTCAAAGGCTGTTTGACCTCGGCATGGGAAGGAATTGTGCGATAGGCACAATAATACCAAAACAGAATTACTTCCCTTATCGTGAATCAGGTTATCATACGGAATTTCTAATTATTAGTAAACGTATCCGATACATATTATAGTGACCCACGCTTTTTAAAAAAAAGTAATTTAAATAATAGTTTATTTTAATATATTTAAACAAAATTATTAATTTTTTTCCCCTGTTTAATGAATTACTACATAGAAGCTTGTTATTAAAACGTTTTATTATGCATATTTTACTGATAGTCTTTAAAAATGTAATTATTTCAATAGTTCGATTAATTAACTTACTTTAACCATAAATAGCTCCAAGCAGTATTGCCACCAGTGCCAGAGTCACACTTGAAATCATAGGAACCTGCTGCCGCGTAGAAATTCCCTGCAGTTAGTCTGGTTGCTGTAGGCTTCATTACTATTGAAACAGATAATTTTTAACACACCGGATAAAGCTTTAGGAAATAAAGTTTGAACGTTTACACATGGGACCTCTTGCAGGTCAATACAAATTATATTGAGTTTTTTATATTCTACGATGACACTGCTTTTCCAAACCGTTGTTGTGGACACATAGGCCTAATACTCACGCTAAAAAATTACAGTTCGTTATCTAATACTACAATATAAAAGAGCTACATAATATATCATTTAATTTGTATCTAATGTTAATTTTAAGTACTATTATTCCCCTTTTAGTCTTTTTTATTGTATTCTTGCAATTCTTGACCTGTATGAATAGAGGCCTAGTAATGTGGTGCAGTTAAGAATGTATTTTTTTATTATTTTAAGCAAAAATAAAACCGATTGCACATCCAAACTTACTGGCATCAAAAGTCGCATCTGCCGTCGTGTACCGACTCTTCACTGCCCGACACTGGTACAGTCCGATATCGGCTATGGCGAATTTATAGATTTGTATTGTCTTATCGTATTGGCGTTCGATGGTTTTACCACTGATGGACCACTGGTAAGAGTCAGCGACGTATGAGGAATCTCCACATGACAAAACAAGGGTAGACTCAATTTCTATTTCGCCAGCACTCTTTTTTATTATAGTTGGTACAGCTAAATAATCGTTGCCTGGAAAATATAAAATTACTGCAAGTATTATTTTAGAATGTGAAAAAAAGACGTACTTAGCTTTTTACCAAGTTTTAGCAAATTTTTATATGGTTTGAAGGTTAGAGGTGGGTTACTAAGTTTGGAAACCGGCTTAAAAGCGATCAGTCATATGCTTTAATTAAAATTTGCAATTTTTTTAAAAAAATTATAAATACGATTCATGCAACATTGATCTTTTATAAAATCAAGCACATTTGAAAAACTTTTAAAACTTTTAGTAGAAATATAATCTATTAACAGTCATTTATGATAAGTAAATAATATAAACTAGGTTTATTTTTTTTAAAATAAATTACTTCAGGAGTGAAAGGACAACGACAAAAATATTACGTACTGACAGTTATTATGACGGATGGCGTCGAAGTTGTATTGACACCGTCAAAATTAACTTGGCAAGTGTACGCTGTGCTACTTGACGTCCGCGTGTCAACTGTGTACGTGCTTGAAGTGCCCGTCCATAGGGATTTTGTGCCAGCCTAGACATTTGAAAAACACTAGCTCTTTGTTTTGTTTTATGAATCAAAAGATGTTTTAGAAAAAGGAAAGAGAAATAGATCTAGGTTTCTACATTAAAACAAGTTATTAAAAAGTCTAGTGACAATTTAAGCGCAATTTCCTTATGTTATCTAAAAATTGCTCTGTCGTAGTGTAAAGCACACACGGGGACAAAGCCAGGTCACATAAATCCTCCTCCTTCGCCTGCGTCTCGCGCAGTTCGCTGTTAAGCCAGCCCGCGCAGTTCGCTGCTAAGCCAGCCAGGTCACATGATTTACCCTCGTCCTCCTTCGCCTTCCACTGCCGATTTTGCTATATAGTACTGTAATGTATTATGTATAATGTAATTTAAAAAAAATTGTGACCGAACGAAAGGATATTTTTGAAAACTTTCTTCGGCAATGATGTTCTAAATTATGGCAGAAATCGATTTGTAAATGTTTCAAGTCGCTAAGTGGTCTGGTTGCCGAGATATGGGCAAAAAAATCTTTTTCCAGTTTTTTGGAAGGAAGGAATTCCGGGAATTTTTTTGGCCCACGATCATCCTCGGAACTTGCTTAACATTTTTGCTAATGGAACTAGTCCTCGATATTGCTTCGTTGAGGAGGAGATACGACTTAAAGCAGCGGACATCCATCCATCCATTCAGAAATGTTGGGTTAATAAACGCAATTCTCCAGAATGGAAATTGCGCTAAACACTACTTTTACTTCATTAAGCTATGTTAATTAACTAACAATATATATATATATATATATATATATATATATATATATATATATATATATATATATATATATATATATATATATATATATATATATATATTCCAATTAGTATCACCAGAAAGGCATTAAGGTTGACAATGCAAGAATAGCATAACAGAGGTCGAAATGGTGACGCAAAATTTAGCGATTACACCACAGACATAGTGTATAGTGGATTTTAATTGAGAAGATGGTACGGGACATATAACTTTGGAGATCTTTGACAGTCGACCGATAGGCCACCAGTATTGACAGACATATATTATGTTGTTGATGTTAATGATATAACTCATTGAGCATTGAAATCTACTTCCAATTAAGTATCCATCTATTCTTTCTACCAAACACCGAACATTACTGAAAATGTAGTTAATAAAATGTATACTACTTTAAAGTAAGACAAAGATCACCAACCAAAAACGTGTATTCTAGTGGTTTTGAGCTGTCTAGATATTGAGGAGCCGGGGTTGTCGTGCAGTTAAGTATTGGCCCGTCTGCACCAACGTTGTAGGTTGTGTCTGTGGTTATTAACCCAATCACAGGGTCATGTACAGTCAGAACAGCTGCAGTTATTGGGAGGGCTATGAACATGATACATTTAGTATTAGTTACTGCAGTGTTTGATATTATGTTCAGTTCAAAAGACACATAATGTAACATAATATTAATCAGAGGACAATTAAAGTCTTATAGTATAAAAAATTTTTTAAATGTGTGTCTTTGAGTATTCCGTTTCATAAAATAATTATTAATAAGCAAACAGAAGTAGGTGTGAGCTATTAATTATGGAAAAGGTTTGATTGCATACATGTGTGTTTATTAATAAAGAGATGATGCCCTATTTTTGAGGAGAGGTGTGTTTTTATTGGGTGGATGTGTGCATACGCACAAACACACGTACCTGCACATCCATTGTTTGCAGGGTCTGAAACGAATGGATAAAATATATTTTCAAAACAAATCTCGTAAATTTTAAAATTCTAATTGCATGTTTTACGCATTTATTTCACATGATATCACAGTACAATCATAATAATAATTTATGTTTATATGGCTTTTTGTTTAAATTATTAAGGTTTGAATTTAAAACTATTTAAAATTTGTGTTCAATTAATGAAATCGACTGTCAATTTTAGTGTGATTACATTTCTATTGAATACTGATTTGTAGTTATTCTTTAGAAAATAAAAGCTTTTGAAGCTACTAACCCTTAATGCCTTAATATAATAGCTGAATGGTATGATTGAATTCGCTTTTGATGCTCATGAATTGCTGTTGCAATGTTCATATTACTTTCGTAATTGGTTACTGAGCACCAGTTATCTTACTATTATAGAAACCCATGTAATTCTTTCAGCTTTTTCGCTTCTTCAGGATTTAACTCATTTCATCGAACATATTTAAACCGTTTTAGAAATCGTGAATACTGCAAGATTTAAAATTCTTTTAAAGTGTTAGATTGGCTAATATTGTGATCAAGTATACATAATCCCACGTTTTCACCTTTGATATCATCCGAGATGTTAAGCATTTAAAATTAAATCGTAGTAAAATTGAATAAAACGTTAAAAATTGAACCTTTTAATTTATAGTAGCACCAATTTTTTTGGTTTCATTTTTCGATTAAATGAATGCTCCCATACACAAAATATATAGTTACAAAATTATAATAATTAAAGTATAAACTTGTGTGTATGTCTGTGTTGCATGTGTAAATTGAGTAAAATAAAAATAGATTGAGTCTTAGTACTTGAAAAAAATTTATAAATAAAAAAAAAAACTTACTCATAATGTCACACACAGTGGGCAGCGTGACCGAATTAACTGACGGGCTAAAGTAAATCGCCTTAAAGGAGTCCAAAGTGCACCGTATGGACACTCCATCCAAAGCATAACTCATATTCAGCACTTCAGACATTGATGTTATGCTATATGCTTCTTCGGTAACTAAGTTTTCGTAAGTACGCTGTATAAATAATTTTATAAATCATAGAGGGAAGATAAATAAAATAAGTAAAAAAATAAATTATATATATATATATATATATATATATATATATATATATATATATATATATATATATATAGATAGATAGATATAGATATAGATATGTATAAGTGTGTGTGTGTGTGTGTTGTTGTTGTTGTTGTTAAACTTACATTCACAAGAGCATAATAGAGTTTCGATTTTCAAAAAAAAAAAAAAAAATTAAAAACCAAATATACCTCAAATATCACTTTGTCCATATAACCCATTGGCGCGCCAATGCAAGTGAGAGACACACTTCTTCCATTGTAAATTTTTGACTCAGCAGAAATTCCTACAGTAAGATTCCATGGATCTATTAAAAAAATATTTTATAAAAAAGCAGTTATTCCGTTTATATGTAGATTGTTTTCTTCAACTATTTACACAAAAATAATTACAAAAACGAATACGAATAGGAAAACGAAAACGAACTCGAACACGAACAAGATCACGAATACGAATACAAATAAAAATGCAAACACGAACGCAAATATTAAAAGAAAATGTATTCTTAAATCTTAGCAAAACTCAGTTTTTCGTTTAATTAATATTTAATGACATTGATAAAAAATTCTCACGTACATTTCAAACACTATTGAAATTATTTAAACTTTTGTTTTGCTTTATACATTGACCTGTATTTCTAGACTGTTACATTTCTGTTTGATAATAATTACCACTGTAAAATGTCTACATGTTTGTTATGACAATGCGTTTATACACGCGAAATGTATACTGTACACATCAAGGAATATGTTTCTAGTCGGGAGGTTAGGGAGTAGTGTTGTCTTTCTTGTTGAAATGTTTGTCTTATTTTTATACTTACATTTGCCTACACCGATCTTTGTTATGACGATTTCATCACTAGTATCAGAGTTTAAGCTTAAAGTCCACGCAATAGCTTTACATCTGTTAAACAAACATTTTAACGACACTATTAGTATGTGTATATCCCTTGTGCTACACGTTAGATCAATTCTAAAAATTTAGTCGCAAAGTTTAAACAGTTTAGAATTTGTAAGTTATGTGCCCAGATTTCTGTTAGGGTTTTGAGAGAGTCTAGCTTGACGTGACCAACAAACACACACACACACACACACACACACACACACACGCTAACGTTTTTTTGTTTCCATTTGCATTATTGTTAGCGTTTATGTTTGTGTTTGCGTGTGTGTTTGCGTTTTGTTTGCGTTTCTGTTTGCGTTTGTGTTTTAGTTTCTGTTTTTGCTTTGGTTGTGGTTGTGGTTGGTTATGATTAGGGTTAAGTTTAGATTGAGAGTTAGTCTTGGGGTTACGTGTTTAAATGTCTATATTTGCATAAAGACATTAAATTGAAAAGTAATATTTTCCTAAACACGGTAAATGCCAAGTATACACTGGTTCATAAACACAGAAATCTTGATCCTTTAGGTTTTTCACATAGGCTAGTGTAGGGCATGATTGAAACGGCTAGTAAATATATATATATATATATATATATATATATATATATATATATATATATATATATATATATATATATATATATATATATATATATATATATAAAGCAAAGTGGTCAAGTGCCCAATAGGGCACTTACCGGCGCCGCAGGCGCGTCAAATTTGGCACGATGGTGCCTCGTGGCGATAGAACACGAAAGCCGGTGACGGTTGGCCGAAACGTCTTCGGACAGGGGGTCAAAACTGACCTCGACTGACCGGCGCCTTATATGGGCTATATTACGAAAAAAAAATTCCTCTGACGACCCCCCTTGATATTTTGTGAGGTGGTAGGAGAACGCCTTGGGGTGTCACAAAAAACTCGCCATGTCCGGGAAAACTTCGTTAAGGGGTCAAAACTGACCAGTCGTATTTCCCTATATAATCTTTGTATTTTATGGGAAAAACAGAGGGTCATTTCAACGCGGATTTTAGGGTACTTAAACTCAGTATATCTTGCTAATTCTTTGCATAATCTTAGTTAAATGGCTTGACCTTTAGGGAAAACTGTCGGTTACAATCAAAGACCTCGATGAGGGCTAAAAAGTGACCGCGAGTGAAATTCTCTTTATATGAGCTCTATTACGAAAAACAATTTCCTCTGACGACCCCCTTGATATTTTGTGAGGTGGTAGAAGAACACCTAGGGGTGTCACAAAAAATCCGGCATATCTGGGAAAACTTCGTAAAGCGGTCAAAACTGACCAGTTGTATTTCCCTATATAATCTGTGTATTTTATGGGAAAAACAGAGGGTCATTTCAACGCAGACTTTAGGGTACTTAAGCTCATTATTTCTGGCTAATTTATTGCATACTCTTAGGTCAATGGCTTGACCTTTAGGGAAAACTGTCGGTTACACTCAAAGCCCTCGACGAGGGCTAAAAAGTGACCGCGAGTGAAATTCTCTTTATATGAGCTCTATTACATAAAAAAATTTCCTCTGACGACCCCCCCTTGATATTTTGTGAGGTGGTAGAAGAACACCTAGGGGTGTCACAAAAAACTCGCCATATCTGGGAAAACTTCGTAAAGCGGTCAAAACTGACCAGTTGTATTTCCCTATATAATCTTTGTATTTTATGGGAAAAACAGAGGGTCATTTCAACGCAGACTTTAGGGTACTTAAGCTCAATAGATCTGGCTAATTTTTTGCAAACTCTTAGGTCAATTGCTTGACCTTTAGGGAAAGCTGTCGGTTACACTAAAAGCCCTCGACGAGGGCTAAAAAGTGACCGCGAGTGAAATTCTCTTTATATGAGCTCTATTACGAAAAAAAATTTCCTCTGACGACCCCCTTGATATTTTGTGAGGTGGTAGAAGAACACCTAGGGGTGTCACAAAAAACTCGGCATATCTGGGAAAACTTCGTAAAGCGGTCAAAACTGACCAGTTGTATTTCCCTATATAATCTGTGTATTTTATGGGAAAAACAGAGGGTCATTTCAACGCAGACTTTAGGGTACTTAAGCTCATTATTTCTGGCTAATTTATTGCATACTCTTAGGTCAATGGCTTGACCTTTAGGGAAAACTGTCGGTTACACTCAAAGCCCTCGACGAGGGCTAAAAAGTGACCGCGAGTGAAATTCTCTTTATATGAGCTCTATTACATAAAAAAATTTCCTCTGACGACCCCCCCTTGATATTTTGTGAGGTGGTAGAAGAACACCTAGGGGTGTCACAAAAAACTCGCCATATCTGGGAAAACTTCGTAAAGCGGTCAAAACTGACCAGTTGTATTTCCCTATATAATTTTTGTATTTTATGGGAAAAACAGGGAAATTTTAACACAATTTTTAGGTTACTTAACGTCTGTACATCATGCTAAGTTTGTGCATACACTACTATAGATTACTAGGCCGTATGGAAAAACTGTTGGTCAGACTCGAAGCCCTCGACGAGGGCTAAAAGATGATCTTGAGTGAAATTCTCCTTATATGAGATATATATATATATAAATAAATTGACGAACGATCCCCTTAATATTATGTGACGTCGTAGACCGACCCTGGAGGGTAACAAAAAAACTTTATTCCCGTCGGAAACAGCCATTATAGTCGTTAAATATGTTCATATAACGTAATTTCTTATATAAGCAAACAATATAAGTAAACAATGACATTCGTTATACGTTCAGTTTTCAAGGGAGGTAACGTTTTTAAAATTATTAGTTTTTCAAATAATTGTATACTATTTTAAACAGAAACAGAAAATGACGAAGTATAGCATTTGTTTTAGTACAAAATCAAGTTGTTAATTCAGTTACATATCCTAATTAAATAAATTAATTTCAAAAGGCAATATAATATAAACTATGAGATATACTGTTCATGGAACCTGTGTAGTTCAATTTCCATTTTAGTTATACATTGCGTACTTTCCAATATTTCTCTGAGAACGGAATTTAAATGATAAAACAAAATTTTTTTTCTAAAGTTAGCGTTACTGTTTAAATTAAAGCACTCCACACCCACTCCATCGCTAAATAATTACGTATTCAAATTCTCAAAAGTTTTTTTAAAAACCTAAGCGAAGCTAGGCAGTATGCCTAGTCTATATATATAAAGCAAAGTGGTCAAGTGCCCGATAGGGCACTTCCCGGCGCCGCAGGCGCGTCAAATTTGGCACGATGGTGCCTTCGGGCGATAGAACACGAAGGCCGGTGACGGTTTGACGAAAAGTCTACGAAGAAGGGGTCAAAACTGACCTCGACTGACCGGCGCCTTATATGGGCTATATTACGAAAAAAAAATTCCTCCGACGAACGCCCCTTGAAATTTTGTGATGTGGTAGGAGAACGCCTTGGGGTGTCACAAAAAACTCGGCATATCTGGGAAATTTTCGTAAAAGGGTCAAAACTGACCAGTTGTATTTCCCTATATAATCTTTGTAATTTATGGGAAAAACAGAGGGTCATTTCAACGCAGACTTTAGGGTACTTAAACTCAGTATATCTGGCTAATTTTTTGCATACTCTTAGGTCAATGGCTTGACCTTTGGGGAAAACTATCGGTTTGACTCAAAGCCCTCGACGAGGGCTAAAAACTGACCGCGTGTGAAATTCTCTTTATATGAGCTCTATTACGAAAAAATAATTTCCGACGACGACCCCCCCTTGATATTTTGTGAGGTGGTAGGAGAACGCCTTGGGGTGTCACAAAAAACTCGGCATATCTGGGAAAACTTCGTAAAGGGGTCAAAACTGACCAGTTGTATTTCCCTATATAATCTGTGTATTTTATTGAAAAAACAGAGCGTAATTTGAAAACGGATTTTAGGACACTTACCCTCTTTACATCTGGCTAATTTTTTGTATACACCTCTAAAGATGACTACGCCGTATGAAAAAGCTGTTGGTCAGACTTATAGCCCTCTAACATGGCTAAAAAGTCACCGCGGGTTAAATTCTCATTATACAAGATTTGGTCATTTGGTCTATGAACAGGGGAGGTAACTTTTTAAGGTTATAATTTTTAAATATTTTGTATACTCTTTTTAAGAAAAAAACAAAAATCAAAAATACAGCATTGTTTTAAATAAATATATTGTTACAAATTAAGTTTTGCATTGTACTGAAATATAAAAATTAATTGCGAAAGTAATTTATTATAATATTTGATTGATACTATTAAGAAATGCCTTGCAGTTCTAATAACCGTGCAAGTAATAAGTTTGCGAATATTCCCTCAATATGTGGTGGACATGAAAGTACTCTACTGTATAAATTTAGGCCCTAAGCATTTAACATAGCAGCCAATCACCTATTAATTAATCATTCAATTCCTCAATTTTTTTTAAAAAACCTAAGCGAAGCTAGGCAGTATGCCTAGCAGGGGCGTAGCGAGGGGGGGGGGGTGCGGGGGGTGCGGACCGCACCGGGTGACACCATTTAGGGGGGTGACACCAAGGCAAAAAATAGCAAAATATATAGAGAAAAACTCGAGGGGGGGGGGGTGCAAATCGAAAGTTTGAAGGGGGGGGTTGCAAATCGAAAACTTGAGGGGGGGGGGTGCAAATCGAAAGTTTGGGGGGGGGGGTGCAAATCGAAAATTTGAAAGTTTGTCCCTGGGAAGGGTCTCTATGCCTCTGGGGGGGTGACACCATTAAGCGCCGCACCGGGTGACACCCGACCTCGCTACGCCACTGATGCCTAGTATATATATAAAAGCATAATGCAAGTATTTACTTGGGTATAAAATACTATACATACTTGTATTTTCCAGTACGGTTGATTGAAATAATGTTCTCGCCGCTGTATAACAAATTGTCGTTGTAATACCAATCATAGCGCTTGGCGCCTGCCACCGTTGAACATACCAGCAAGTCTGATGTTCCGGTAATCAAAAATGTTGATCTCCCCTCCGTTGTTGATATCTTCGGCTTTTGTAGCTTTACTGTTTGGAAAATAATTTGATGAGTTGATCAAGTGGTTCTTAACTTGGGCTCGAAAAAAACCCAAAGAGGTTCGTTTAGTCTTGGCTAGTGATTCGTCTTAGACTTGGTAAATACACTCAGCTCATATCATTCATTATTAAATTTCGTTAGCGCGGCCTATAGAACTATTAAGATGGATTCTGTAAATGCGTATTTGCAACTGGTGGAGTTCGGTACCTCCAAAAAGGTTAAGAACTACTGAAGTATTTAAACAGTTTGTAAGCGCTGAACAATAGATGTTAAAATCTACACTTTATTAAAATCGGTATTTCAGGTGATAAACTCTTAGGGTTATTTTTGTGTGTGTAGGACGGTGTGGTGATTAGTTTCAAATGGTTGTATAGGCATTTTGAAGTAGCAAGTGAGGCGGGTAGGCATACGGTTGTAAAACCTGAAAGTCTCGATTTCGAACCCTCTGTCAGATGAGAATCATCCGCTAGGGTACATCTTGTAAAGAAAAAAAAAACTCCGAAATCTAACAGGTGTATCTTCTTAGGCGATAAGATTACAAACACAGATTTCTTTTCGTCAGCTTCTGCAACACAGCTGATTCCAAGCTGCCATGTGGGACCATCAGCTGGAGAGAGAGAGGGGGGGGGGGGGGGGGGCTGATACATGGTGAACATCTGGCTCTTCTCAACTTAATGCCCGTGCTTTGTGCTTGGATTTCCAAAGCGCAACCATCCAATGGTCTTTTAGTCTATGGAGCCTGTATGACAGTTGCTAAGTTCTGTTCTTTGAGACCGGTTTCGATAAGTAAAAATTTAAAATGTGTAACCTAAAGAATGTCAAGCTGCACCCTCAAACCTGTCCATGAGACATGATTTTTAATCCATTTTTTATTACTTAAACTTTTAAAAATAGAATTTAATCTCGTAGAAAAAAAAATTGGGCACCAAGTGAATGGCAAACAATGGGTGTATAATAGTGCGGATTAGTACTTTATACATAAAATTGCATTTTTTTTGAGAAATCGGTAATAGCGTAATAATTACTACTTCCGATAAACGAAAATTACTCAAAATTTGACAGAAGGCAGTGAGTTGCATCTTTTACTTATATGTGAAATTTCGTTTATCTATCTGAAACAGCACTAAAGTTTTGAAAAAAAACTTAAAGTAGAATAAGTCGCACTTCCGGTTATCGGAAATTGCTCAAAAGTTGAAACTTCATCAACCTAGCTGTAACGGTACTCAAGTTATCGTGTTTACAGACATACACACACACAGACGTACTGACATATGGCAAAGTCCAATTTTTCCGACTCGATTACAGATAAAACGCCGATATTCTAAAGCACCTGGATTTAGAATTTTCGCCCCATTAAAATAAGTTCCCTATACTCCGTATGTGACGAAGTACTGAGTAGTAAAACTGAAAACTGTCAACATTTCTTGTCATTTTTGTGTACCATTACAATACTTTCTCTATACTCTGTATACGAGATAGTAAAATAGAGTATACAAGAAAGTAAAGTTTAAAGTAAATAAACCAGTAAACAAAATTTTACAAACTTGCAAGCAAAAAGCACAAGGGGTTGGCATGTTCTGGTTAGTAAAGCCTAAGGCTGCTAAAACACGAAAGTCCTCGAGTTCAAACCCGTGGCCAGATGAGGTTCGATATTTCGGGATACGAGCCGACCCGCAGCGTATCATACGCCGCTATTTAGTTGTTTTATTTTCTACTTTTCAGTAATTCATAATTTGTGAATTCGACAGCACCAATGCTGCCACTGAAAATATTTGCTTTAAAACACAATCAGTAGCTCGTTAAGAACGATACTACCCCCCACCCTCCTTTCCCCCAACCCCTACCCTACACCCCCCCCCCCCCCCCCCCCGTGAAAGCAGCCTCCTCTTAGTTACCTCCCCTAAGTTTAAAATAGTTTCAAACTAAATTATCTGCCCCTAATAGCCGTCACTAAACCCGCTCTATGATTGTAAACATTTAGCGTGAACCACCGCTCACCTGACCATGTAGGGGTGGGGTGGTAGGGAGCGCGCTTACAGCTTGTTTTCTAGCGTCTCCCAGAAGAGAATTATATATATACGAGCCGGCCCGCAGCATAACATACGCCGCTATTTAGTTGTTGTTTTTTCTACTTTTCAGTAATTCATAATTTGTAAATTCGACAGTACCAACGCTGACACTGAAAATATTTCTTTGAAACACTATAAGTAGCTTGTTAAGGACCATAACCCCCCCCCCCCCCCCCCCTTCCTCCCCCCCCCCTACGTTTAAAATAGTTTCAAGCTAAACTATCTGCCCCTAATAGTTGCCACTAAACCCAGCTCACTAAGACCATGTAGGGGTAGGGGTGGTAGGGAGAAGCGTTTACAGCTTGTTTTCTAGCGTCTCCCAGAAGAGAATTATATATATAGATATATATAGATAGATAGCTGCTGCCGGGTAGTTTGTTCTTGGATGGACAAAGTCTATGGAATCATATCTATAAGGAAAAGCAGACTGAAATAGTAGTCAATGACCTTCATTGCGCGTAACTTGTTGACACGTAATACTTAATGTGTGTTGAGGAAATACAGACCACACAACAGTTAAGAACAAAGAATAAGCCATTTTATACTTACACGCGCATCCTGTTCGAACTGAAGCGTACTGTGTGTTTACACAATCACAATTGCCTGATGAGCATGTTGCCAGTGTAAAACTTGTAGCAGTGCAATCTTGATTTGAATTACAATCAGCACAGAGGACACGAGAATTGATAACTGACGATAAAATGGTGTTGACGTATTAAGTTTTACGTAATAGATAAACTAAAACATACAGCAGATTTTTGGATTATGTTATGTACATGATAGGGTATGTGTTGTTTTTGTCGATAAACCTCAATAACGCAGATTTTCTTTCTTTTAGACTTTTTCTCTCTCTGGGGGAGGGGGGTTGGGGGCACTAAGTAGGGCGGGGGGCTGATTAAAATTTCAGGGGCTGGTGAGGGCTGACATAAGTAGAAGTATATATATATATATATATATATATATATATATATATATATATATATATATATATATATACATATATATATATATATATATATATATATATATATATATATATATATATATATATATATTCTAAATAAATTTTATTACTTTCACGGAGGAAGGGGGGGGGGAGACGTTCTACTGGGGAGGGGGGGGGAGGATGGGAATATGACAGATGAATGAGAAATGGTGCAGTGATGTAGTTTAGAAGGTCATAAAATAGTGGGTTATTTAAGTGTACGTGTGCGTATACATAGTACGTGTACGTATACTTAATAACATTAACTTATAATTCTACTAGAACTATTTTGTAAGTAGTGATAAGACAAAATGTAAAATTGTTCTATAGTATACTTACAGATTAGGCATATCAACACTAAAATACCAAAAATGTATCGTTCCATTCTTTAATCTCATTTATTTGTTCATTGAAGTGTGATACTAATAATTAAAATTTGATTTTTATTAGAATTTATTTCTTCTATGGCTCGTCTCAAACTTGCCTCAAACTAAATAAGAGCGCTAATGCAATTTATAATGTGCAAAATTACCACGCGCATGTGTTCTGCGCAGCTTTCTGTCAATTGCTAATCCTTAAACCCCCTTTTGAATACATTTCTCATTAGTAAAACCCCTGTCTAAAGCCCACTAGACAACATTCTACAGTGTCTACACTATCAGTTACGAAAAATAACTAAATATAATGGAATAACAAAATTTAAAAAAAAAATGAAAAGAACACAATGGAAAGAAACATGACGGAATAAAAACGAACTAGTCTCACCATTTCAAAGAGTTATTTTTGCGCCAAAGAAAACAAAGACGTTGTTGAAATGACGTAAGATGAGGAGGTATATGTTTTAACATAAGGATTACGGTTACTCGTTTGTTGTATATGAACGTGAAACAAAATTATCATAATAATATGTTTTTTAATTACTGTTTATTATCTCAAATGATGTTTGAAAAATATATCCGAGCCGATAGAATTTCTTTGAAATATAAGATGCATAAACAATTAAGTTTAGTTGTATTGACATGTTGATATTTATTAGAACGTGTGTTACGTCCCTTACGTGTAGCGTCCTCTTATTGTGGGTGTGTGGATGTGCTCTCTTTAGTATATAGTTGTAGCCCTCGTTGAGTGTGTTTGCATAGAACGAGAGGTGTTCACGTGAGGATTGTCAACTGACGTGTGACACAGGGTGCACTAGGGTGTGTGGCAGTTGGTTGGCGTGTGGTTTTGGAGGAGGGCGTGGACGGGTGTACTAAGTATTGTGAATTGTAATTTCTGTCGTAAACCCTTTTATTTATTATATTATTGTATTATATATATATATATATATATATATATATATATATATATATATATATATATATATATATATATATATATATATATATATATATATATATATATATATATATGTGTGTGTGCTTATATATATATATATATATATATATATATATATATATATATATAAGCACACACACACACACACATATATATATATATATATATATATATATATATATATAATTCCTTTGATATATTTAGCATCATAATGAGTATTATTTGGTCTGATGTGTCGTTCGCTATATGTTGTATTGCCCTGTATATCCCTACACAGGAGAACCCAACATTTGTTTAAAAGTAAAATGCATTCTTTATTGAACAGAGAGTTTGTAAAACAAGCGAATAAAACCTTTTTATGTAGTTATACATATAGGACAAATTATAAGCAACAGAGTAGAATAGAACAAAGCTGTCTAGATCTGACTTGATTTAAGCTAGAATTACTTTCATTACATTTCGAGTTATGAATTCTATAATTACTTTCTCGTACTCGGGGTAAAAAGGACGTATTTGAATGGTGCAAAAAAATTAAAATCAAATCTTTGAGTCGGAAAAAACAACTTTACCACAATTTCCGGTAGTCGGAAGTGGAACGCATTCTATTTTCATTGTTTCAAAAGCATATAACTTTAGTACTGTTTCTGATAGATAGACGAAATTTCATTTAAAAGTTAAAGATCTAGTTCTCTGTTTTCTCTCACATTTGGATTAACTTATTGTGATTGGAAATAATACTTTACGATATTTCTTATTTATCAAAAACGCATTTTTTTTTGCAGTTCAGTAGGTGCACAATTCTTTTTTGAACGAGATTTAATTCTATATTAAAAATTTTAAGTATGTAAAATTTGATTTAAAAGAATGTTTATATCCCTAGTTGCTATCCCCCGTATCATTATATTAGAATATTCGAAAAAAATTAGCGGAGATCATTCCCGCATTATTATGTGTTAGTTTCTTTTTAAACGGATTAGATATTTGGATCGCACAGACCTCATTCTTCTATTCAGATAATTTTTATGCAGGAAAATTCAATGAATACATCACCACATTGGGTAGTGTAAAAGCTTAGCCGGGTATATTAAAAGCTAGAATTACAGCATACACAATGATCCCAGAGAAGCCAAAAAATTTGTCAAAGGAATTTATGATTGTAAACAATACAAAATCGATATTGTATACGATTATGCGTTATAAATAGCAACACTTCAGACATGAATACAAAAGGTACTGTAAATATCGAGACATATATTTCAACATGGTCTAGGTCTAGAACAAATGTTTTAATAGTGTTGTTAGTTTATTACGTAAGCTACAGAGTAGAGCGACATTCCCACTTGTATGATAATAAGCAACACTTGTTATACCTATAATTACCCGCTAGACAGTGGTTTACTGTTACGGGTCAGTTGTGGGTTAGATAGAAATAGGTTAGAATAATCTAGAACTAGAGGAGGGTGAGTGTGTGAGTTGAGTTTACCCTTGAGTATTGTTAACACCGGTGTGTTTATATATTGTTATCCCAAGGTCGAACGCGGTATAAACAAGTAAACTCTACTTCACTTGCCCTATAGACCGTCATGTTTGAAAAGGGAACCTTACTTTTAACTTTTTACTTATATATATATATATATATATATATATATATATATATATATATATATATATATATATATTTATATATCTAAACATATTGTAAAGACCATATCTACATATCGTATCTATATTCCGTCAAAACATACTGTATATATATATATATATATATATATATATATATATATATATATATATATATCTAAACATATTGTAAAGACCATATCTACATATCGTATCTATATTCCGTCAAAACATACTGTAATGTAATTATATATATATACATATATATATATATATATATATATATATATATATATATATATATATATATATATATATATATATATATATATATATGTGTGTGTGTGTGTGTGTGAGTGTGTGTATACACATGTAGGCATTAAACAAAAGCCTTTATTTTGTCATGTAGAAAAAAACAACATTATATCTATTACGTCAGCAACACAGGAATATAATTAACATTGTGACTCAATAGAAATAGAACAGGATACACTGACATATTTAGTTAACATAAGCCTAAGAATGGAGTCCTCTGGTTCAACCTATTGTGTATGGCATGCAAGTAAACAATCACTCGCGTGTAACCGGATCATTCAATACATAAAAATAAAAATAAAATAACATTTATTTTTATCTTTCAAACGGTTACAATATAGACAAATATTATTTTCGGTATGGGGAGTGGGGCATGAAACCCTCGCTAGAGGGGTGAAGGGGACTAAAATGTGTTCTTTAATGTGGTGTCACCCCCTAAATGGTGTCACCCGGTGCGGTCTGAACACCCAGCCCCACCCTCGCTATGCCTCTGATTAGGGCTAGTATCATGAAAGTGTCAAATTTAGATCCTGAATTCAATTCTGTAGTACGTCCCTAAGCCCAACCATTCCTGATGGGTGTATAATTTAAGTAAGAGAAATCCAATGTGACCGTACAAGGAACTTATCACTGTGCCCCCATATGCTAAGGTCACAGTTTGCATCAGACATGCAATCCTTACCATAAGTTTACCTTGCTCGCTTGCTCGCCTTAGGATTTAAGTTTCTATCGTCGAGTAGCCTACTTTGATTAATTATTAACAATCCAGAAAATGTGTCGCTTCAATAACTCTATTTTACTGAGAGCCACATCAATTGTTTTATACGAATATGTGAGAACGCCTAGGGAAGCTCGTTCAAGCTGTAGTTTGTATTGTGCTTAGAAATGTTACTACGTCGGCAAGTCTGGATTTTGTGCAGTGTTAAAAACTATAAAAATCTAAATTAAAATCCTAAATTTTAAATTAAAATTAAAGTTTGTTTTTTTTACTAAAGGGAGACAAACTTTTTATTTAGAACTGAAATGCATTTGATTATAACTTCCCTTTCAGTGTATGAGTGCAGTTTATAATTGCTTGAAAAATAAAATAGTCAATTAACTTACCACTATATTGTCTATCTACTGTGTTTTACATGTATAATTTTCTTACGTTCAGCCCCTTAAGAAACCGACATTGGAATTTTATTTTTCTATATGAAATGGGGTTTGAAATATTCCTTCATTGTTCTTTTCGACATTTTTCTTGTATAAACCGCAAACATAATGTTATTTTTATATACATTCATGATCTCTGATGTATATCAGTAATATCAATTACTATTTCGTTTATTATTCATTTACATATAAATAATCATGAATGACATTTTAAGTCTATGCATGAATTGTAAAGCCTTCTAATGCAAGTAATGACCAAATAAATATAATCTAATCTAGACGATAGAATAACGGCCAGTTACAATACAAGCCGAATCAAAGACAACAAACCAAAAATAATTTGACAAATGTATGTATTTTAAAAAAGAATATTCTGCTTTTATTTGCTATAGGTAAATTAACACTGAAATTTGCGTATGAAATAATACGAAGTCTGGGTAGATTAATAAGATTATTGAAAAATATTATATTATGTGTGTCAACAAACAAATTTAAAAACTAATGCTAAATTCAGATACATCAGTGTATCGTCAGTTTAAAACAAATGAGAGTATAAACTATGTATAATTTGTACCTTAGTGAATAAGTAATAATTTTCGTTTAAAATGTGAATGTAATTTCAAAGGTGGTCATCATAACTATAAATTTAGAAACTTACTGATCAACAATTTTTTGAACAAAAATATCGATATAATTAAAATTTAATAAAAAACTATATTTTAATCATATGTTTGTTACAAATATAGGCCTATATATATATATATATATATATATATATATATATATATATATATATATATATATATATATGTATATATATGACAGTGTTAGGGTACTGATAGCATGAGTTCTGAGTAATGTTCCAAATCTATGTTTTATTAAATAGATCCAGGGTGACCATGATTCGAGAAAAAAAAAACTTTAAGTTATAAATTGTAGGATATATATTTCTTACAATACACACTAAAATTATCCTCTTCTATATCATAAACAAATAGCGGAGAGACATTACGGCAACCATCAGGAGACTGGTTAGAGTTGCAGCTCCAGCTAAAAATAGAAAAGAACAAATGGCGGTTGATATTTTAATTGATCTTAAATAGAGTTATATATAAATATAACATAAATCTAAAGATAACACACAATAAACAACGGGACAAAAGAAACACAAGGCACAAGTAAAGCATTCGGGGGGGAGGGGGAGGGGGGGGAAGGGCTACTGCCAAATAATTCTTTTTTTTTTTTTTTTTTCGATTAGTCCCAAAGTACTTTATTTTTTTCAAATGTAAATAAAATTTAATAGCTTACCATATTTGTTGATTTTGTTTTTAATTTTTTTATTTTTTAAAAGATTTTTTTTCAAGAACTTTTTTTTTTTTTTTTTTTTTTTTTATTTTTTTTTTTTCTTTTTTTTCTGCCTCAGACATGTAATTTACAGCGTCAGTTGTGTGTTCGCTTTAGTATTACAGTTTTCATCACCGGCTTGTGAGGACTGACACAGATTTACAATAGTAATATTTCTTTCTTACTTGTAGCCTACTTTCATTCATTTAAGATGGTTTACTTATACATAAATCTAATACAAAACGTCTAAATATAAAGAAAAAATTAAAATTAAAAACCAACCTGAAACTGAAAATGCAAATGTGTAATTAAATGATGATTCAAGGGATTTTTTTCCATCAGCGTGGTGGGCTGAGGGGACGAGAAGGGGGGGAGAG
The DNA here is from genome assembly GCF_028476545.2 of Physella acuta. NCBI lineage: Eukaryota > Metazoa > Mollusca > Gastropoda > Physidae > Physella > Physella acuta. The sequence goes on along the minus strand of NW_026733664.1, from coordinate 55,721 downwards.
GGTTGAATTTTTTTTTTTTTTAAAGTAGAGCTGAAATGAATTTGGGATTACAGAGAATTAAAATGATACAAATTTTAAGCAATCGGAAAAGTTATGTTATTACAATGAGACACGTAAAAGCAAACACTCTTCCCTTTCAAACATCTATATCTATACAGTCCTCAATTAGTTTTTTTTTCCTTTTTTTTTATTTATTTTTTTATTATTATTAATTCAATTGTTTTAAACCTTTAAATCAGTAATAATAATTTATTTGATAGATTTTACACAGCATCAAAGACATGAACATCAATTGCATATATAATAACCAAATGGAGAAAATAAAATGGCATAAGAACTAGACTAAAATAAGGTGTGCAAACTAGGTTTCTCTTGACTGCTTAGTTTACTGTGCCCTGTCCTTAGCTGAGGAGTCAAAAGTTCACATTGTAGACAGAAATAGAAACCACCGTGGGAGAAGTGTCTCTGTAATACACATTACTGATCTATCATTCCTAAACTTTCCATGACATAAAATTGACCCTTGGCAAAGAGGGCACGCTACCTTGAAAAAACCGCCAGTCCGGTTGAGTGGAGGGAAGTGTGTGTGTGTGGGGGGGGGGGGTGAGGTGTGTATCTCTTTCTACCATTCAGGTTGTGCACTTTTAAAAACCTGGGAAACAGAAGACTGTTCTAATGTTAAATTACTTGGGGGCTGATCGAGTGATGTTTTGCTTGAGACTGTCGATATTAATTATGCATCTAGTTTATTTGCTTCTTCTGTAGTTCCAATTTTAGTTTCCTGTAAAAGTAGGATGTCAATATTGTGTTTATTTATTATGTTGTTTATATAATGTGTTTTGTCCCTAGCCCCCCTGATGTTCAATGTTGCCAGAGTTAGCATGAATTATTTGGGGTTTTCTTTCGAACATCTGTTTCTGGAGGGCTGGATGGTGGTGGTCTTTTAATTCCAAACCTTCCAGCCGTTGGTTTGCTATCCCGTTGGGCCCTGGTCACGAACCTTTGAGGTGGCTTTACTGTAGGTAATTGATTTTTACTTGAACTGATTGCTTGACTATATGACAGTTGACTTGATACCTTTGTTGCTGACATACTTTGTGAGCTTTTAATTTCCTTTAGCGGTTTCGTTATGTTTTCTGAACTAGAGTTATCTTGAAGAATATTAGTTATTATTTCGTCGACAGCCTCCAAGTTTTCGTGATTCCCATCTTTTTGAGACCCGGTAACTATGGAATTCCTAGTTGCTATTGTCTCCATGGCTTCGGCCTCTATGGTGGTTTCTGTTACGCTTTCGTTAACTTGCTGCGGTGCTACAGTAGTATGATGTGCTTCAGTTTGGCCATCTACTTCAAAGGCATCTTGTACCTCTCTGTGCCTTGCTTCTCTAAGCATTTCATTTTGTCTTTCTCCGTCAACATCATAACTGTCCCAATGCTTTAAGAAATTTCTATTGTTACTTAGATGCTCCCTAACTTCTTCTTTATCATTTGCATCCCAAGGCTCAATTGCCCTGTACTGTCCATCTACTAGCTGGACGCCGTCAAGAGCGCGAGTCCTCAAATGCTCACACATTTTAGGCAGGTGTTATAAGCAACTTTTTAAAGTGTTTACGTAGTTGTAATTGAATTTTTGATTATCAAAATAATATCGAATTTGTATTTAAAAACTTGGAATTTCCAAATTAGCTAAGGTTTATATAGACCAATTCCACTACGCAAATTATGTTTTATGTTTTTACAATAGCTAATAGATGTATTTCAAAGCAAAAGTAATGTTTTCCACGTTTAATTTTAGCCATTACTTTATATTATTTTTTTAGAAATTTCATATGGTAACAGTTTTACTACTACAAAAGTGTCACACAAACTTACATGCACAGTCTTCTCCCTTTAGCCTGTAATGTGCGGCACACACGCAGACTGCAGGGGTTGTTGTAGAACATTTGCCTGTGTATTTGAGGCCGATACAGTCACTGTCTGCTGTACATCGTTTGCCTGCAGCTATACACATTATATATTTATGTATTATATATATATAAATCTATCAATCTATATATATATATATATATATATATATATATATATATATACATATATATATATATATATATATATATATATATATATATATATATATATATATATATATATATATATATATATATTTAACGGAAATGCATCTAGTTTTGTCTGTCCAAATATATTCTTCACTAAATTCATAAAACCCTAACCTTCTATGGTAACAGCCAGCGCATCGCTTGTCCTTGAGGCCTCATTCAACGCTATATTGCATGTGTAGACGCCATTATCTTTTGCCGCGGTCGCCTCAGTTATAACGTAAACATCGTTTTCTGTGCTAGTGCTGGAGCTATTTCTGAGTATTAAAATCGTTTTGGGTTAATTTACTTATTATGAAGCTGTATATCTTTATACCGAATAAAGAATTCAAATAGTTTAAATTTAAAATTTAAGACGAATGATGTGTTTTTACTTAGTCCACGAGTATGTCCATCCAGTTGTTACGGTAATGCCAGAGTTACACCTGAGGACGTAGTCACCATATTGACCATAAAATGTACCAGTTGGTTCTCTGGTGATCGTAGGTTTCACAACTGTTGGAAACAAAATAAAATACGATTCTTTTTTTGTCATATTCTTTTGTGTATGGAAAAATATATCCCCGGAAACATAGTTGATTTATTAACGTGTGCAAGCCATGGTAGTTACTTTATTAAAATTCGAATAACTCACACACTTTTGAAATAGCAAAGTATATTTAATAATAATTAGTAATATAAATTAATTGGGATTTTATCTAGATAAGTCCTGCCAAAATGTTAACACCTGCAATCAAATAATGTTTATTAAAATAAAGAGGGTTAAATGGGACATGGTATTAATAGTTTGCATTAAAATTTATGTATTTTGGAACTTCAAAACCTAGCCCTAGCTTTGAGGTTGCGCGCGTGCATTAGATTGAGGAATGCAACTTCATCTTCGTTCTTAATTTTTAATGTTGGAAGGAATCGAGCCTTATATGACAGAGGGTTGAACTCGAGACTTTTTCGAATTTATCAAACATGAGCTATTGCCGACTCGACCACGCCTCTATCACAATTAAGGATGCGTGTCAACTGGTTATGCGCCATTGAGGCCATTGACTCCGATTTCAGCCTGCTTTTCTTTTTGGATTTGCTTCCATAGCCTTTGTTCAACCAAGAACAAACTACAAGGCAGCTGTTGTTTGATTTTGGAGAATGCAACAAGTGTATTGATATTTTTATAGTAAAAATTAGATCATCATCATCATCATCACTCCTTTGTGGCCCCTGGGGAGCAAAGGGCTGCAACCACACATCTCCAGCGGACTCGGTTTTAAAAATTAGATACATTTTTCTAAAAGAAAAAAAATCCAAAAAAACAACAACAATTTACTAGCAATAAATGATGCCTCTGCTGTTGTGTACCGACTCTTCACAGCCCGACACTTGTACACTCCAATGTTAGCTACAGCGAAGTTGGTGACTTGGAGTATCTTGGTGGTTTGGCCCACGAGAATATTGTCTTTGAGTGACCATTTGAAGGAATCTGCTACATATGTGCCATCCCCGCACGATAAAACAAGGGTTGACCCTAGTGTTACATCTGCAGTGCTTTGTTTGACGATGATGGGAACAGCGATAAAATTGTTACCTTGGGGAAAATAAATCTAGTAAAACCTATGTAGAAATACACTATACAATATTATTAACATTGCTGTGGAAATTAATTTTGATTAATGTTATTCGCCTGCTGGGGTGTTACAATTGCATTATATTAGAATCATGATATTGAGATAAACAAAACCTCAAATTCAGCCTTCAAGACGAATGTTTGCTTATGCAGGTTAAAACTCAATGGAATTCTCGAGAAAACCTCATTATTGGACTCTTCTCGAAATTTTTCAAAAAGTTAAGCAAACCCAAAAAAAACTAGTGACTAAAACATTCTAACTTTTCAGCACCTAGTATCAAATTACTATGTAACTACAGTATGTTAGAATAATTGTATAAATTCATTTAGTAAAGCTGATCCTATGTATTCAAAATCATATACATTTCCCTACAGTTAGAATTAAGACATACTTACTGATGGAAATTATAGCACTTGATGATGAATGTGTAGATGTTCCATTATAAGTAACACTGCATGTGTACGATGCACTGCTTATTGTTCTAGTATTTACTTTGTAGGTATTAGAAGATCCTGTTTGTTTTGATGTTGTTCCATCCTGTAACATATTTAATACATTGTCTGTTAGCGATCTTTTGATTGAAAATACTTACATTTCAATAAGAGTGAACATTGAAAGAAAATTAACGGATAAACAAATACAACATTGGCTTCTCAATTTTGGTTAAGTTTTTTTTTCCAAATGGTGACGCAAATGTGTTTTTGTTAATAATTGGTATTTTGTGTTCAAAAGTGTTGTGGTGAGACGATTTAATATTCAGGGCTAGCGCATTTTTCTCTGTGTGCTAAAAAACAAAGACAATTGACAACACTAAACATTTTATCCCGGTAAAATATTTATTTTAGCTGTGCTACGCATGTTAGCTTTTCTATAAACAATCTTACTAAAAACACATCCAATAGTTAAACAACTGAAATTAAAAGTAGAATTAGCTAAATTCGATATTTTTAAATCATACTTTTGGTCGAAATTATGGCCTCGTTAAACAATAAGTAAACAACATTCTCAATAAGCAATTAGAAACACTGCATCTTGCATATTTTTCCAACAACAGTGATATATATATATATAACATAAACGAACCAAAAACGTATATTGTGGGGCCGCTGCGCTGCTGGGATAAATCAGAACTGGTGACGTCATACAGGTGAGGGTTGGCCCGTCTGCTCCAACGTTGTAAGTCGTGTCCGTAGATATAGGACCAGAGGAGTCAGAGACCGTGAGAGTAGCGGCTGTGGAAATATACATTTGATATCAGTTCAAATAGCACCTAATTCGGGTAAAACGGTTAATGAAACGGGATAACCGTAGTTCTTCTTCTTCTTCTTCGTTCTTAATTATTAGTGTTGAAGGGGATCGAGATTTATCTGCCAGTGCGTTTGAACTCGAGACTTTTATTCGAATTTATCAACCATGAGCTTTTTGCCGACTCGACCACGCCTTCAACACAATTAAGCGTTACGTGTCAACTGGTTATGTGCCATTGAGGCCATTGACTCTGATTTCAGCCGGCTTTTCTTTTTGGATTTGCTTCCATAGCCTTTGTCCAACCAAGAACAAACTACAAGGCAGCAGTTGTTTAATTTTGGAGTTGTCTCTCTCCTAGAAGAGCGGCTGTCCCCAGCTAACGAGCCTCATCTGCCGGAGGGTTCGAACTCGAGACTTTTCGGTTTAGCAAGCATGAGCTTTACCGACTCGACCACGCCGACCCCCTAACCGTAGTTAAATTGAAGATGTTCTACCTATACAAGCACTAACGCATATCCATACACACATAACTACGCTGTCATGATGTTGTTAGTATGTATGTATGTGAGTAGGTGCAGAAGTAGTCAAAAGAAGTACACAGAGGATGTACCACAGTTGTCACTGTTTTCTATTTGTGAGAAAAGTCAGATTTTGTGTTTGAGATCATCTGTAGTTACAATATGTGATCGAGGTGGTTCCACGCTTTCATATTGTTATAAGTGATAGGTTTTTTTTGCGCGTGGTATTCGAGGTTAAACTATGAGGTGTAATTTTTCTCTTGTAAGTGTTTATTAGATATTACACAAGAAAACAGGCCCAATATTTATGTCAAAAACAATATGACACACATATGACTAACCTACGACGGTTACAGTGACAGCATCGCTTATGCTCCACACACCGTTGTATGTAGAGTTGCAGATGTAGACGCCATTGTGGGTTGCTGCATTGGCATTAGTGATTGTGTAGGAATCGGCGCTATTTGATTGCAGTGTACTGTCTCTATAATTTAAAATGAATTGTTTTTCACATATTCAATTTTCATTGTATTATAAAATAAATAACTCAGTTATCATAACCAAAGAAGAATTTCTTTAAAATAATTTTATTATGATTCCTTCTTCACTAGGTATTTCGTTTTTGTTCAATACCATGGATTTAGATGGCCACTTCTCCAATGCAAGTAAATTAGACCTACTCTTTTAAATTTACTTTAAATGGGCTAGGTGATTTAGATTTCACCTTTTTCTGTAACTTGAACATATGAAGGTATACAACATTTAGCAGTGTGTCCAGCAGAATGAGGCAGATACACGGAGCGTTTTGTTAACAAGGTAGGTATTCGAACTCGACACTTTTGGATTAGCAGTCTTTGGTGACTTGCAGCAGGGTTACTTGTATTTTCTTAAATAAAATTTACATTCATAGTAATTTACTGCACTTTTTGAAATTATGAAAACGTGGTTGGATTGCAGAGGGTAGGACTACTAATCCAAAATTATCCAAAATTATCCACAACAACTATATGTTCTTGACTTGCATTAGGAATAAAACAGTTTCCCTTAACTGTGCAATCTTACTTTGTCCACTTTTTGGTTCAATCAGAAAACGTGGGTTTTTTAAATCTTTTTTAATGATAATTATTTAAAATCTATAAACGTTAATTTAAATGAAAGCTCGTGAATTTGTTACATAAGTAGCAGTATCTTCCTATTTGAATTGTTTACAGAGATTGTGGAATGTATTGTATACCTTAAAATAATCCACCCACGCAGATCTATTGCGCAGGTCAAACAGGGGTGGTCACTAAGCGACGATTCAACAAGTTGTTTAGTTTATGTTGGAACAAAAGACGGGACCTGCTTAACGACTAAAACATGCTTATAACTAGGTGTACCATTTTGTAATAAGATCAGTAAACTGCTGCTGATAATTTTGGGGGGTTTAATATTATAAATTAATTTTTATGAGTAATCATTTTATTAAACAAAACAGTAGATAATTTCTGGATATTTTTAGATATATTGAATTATGTCGTGAATTATTATAATGCAAAGTTGGTTTTGTCAAGTGCACGATTAAACAATGTGAACTTTTGACTCCTCAGCTAAGGACAGAGCACAGTAAACTAAGCAGTTAAGAGAAACCTAGTTTGCACACCTTATTTTAGTCTAGTTCTTATGCCATTTTATTTTCTCCATTTGATTATTATATATGCAATTGATGTTCATGTCTTTGATGCTGTGTAAAATCTATCAAATAAATTATTATTACTGAAAAAAAAAAATAAAATAAATAAAATAAAAAATTATAAACAAACCCATCAAACAGCCACAACAAATAAAGCAATCACACTTAACTTAATTAACACGACTAGATAAAGAACAGAAGACGAAAACAGGCTAGTAGCAACGGCCTTTTATAGATCGACTATATGGAATATAACGAATAAATCCAGATTTTATTTTACAAAATACACTGACAGCGAGCTAAAAGAAATATTTAAAGCAAAGCTAAGACATAGATTGGGAACTCTCACTTAACTGAAAAAAAAAACGTATAGGAAAACAATAAATAAATTTTAATTAAGACAGTCTCAAGCCAAACATCACTCGATCAGCCCTCAAGTAAATTAACATTAGAACAGTCTTCTGTTTCCCATGTTTTAAAAGGGCACAATCTGAATGATAGAAAGAGATACACCCCCCCCCCCCCACATCCCCCTACCCATCGCCAGGGGTCAATCTTATGTCATGGAAAATTTTGGAATGATAGATCAGTATGAGTATTACAGAGATCCTTCTCCCACGGTCGTTTCTATTTCTGTCCATGGGTGGCTACAATGTGAACTTTTGACTTCGTAGCTGAGGATGGAGCAGAGTAAACTAAGCAGTCAAAAGAAACCGAGCTTGGACACCTTATTTTAGTCTAGTTCTTATGCAATTTTATTTTCTCCATTTAATTACTATATGTACAATTGATATTCATGTCTTTGAAGCTGTGTAAAACCATCAAATAAATTATTACTATTTAGAATGTTTAAAAAAAATAAAAAAATAAAAAAAAAAAAAAAAAAAAAAAAAAAAAAAAAAAAAAAAACTAATTAAAGCCGACTAAAAAAAAAAAAAAAAAAAAAAAAACTAATTAAAGCCGACTGTCGCGTTTTCGCAACATACCTATTCAGCTTATCGCATAGACGCATAGGTCGGGGGTCGGCAACCTGCGGCTCGCAAGCCGCATGCGGCTCATCTGATGCCAAGGTGCGGCTCTCCAGTTCCATGCACAAATTATAATAATTATATTATTTTATTTTCAAAACTCATAAAAAATGTAAACTGTAAAAAATCAACTTTAACACAGATTAAAAACACTCATCATTGAACAACATTGAGAGTAGGTGAGTTGTAAAATATACGGACTGCTGGCAGCCGCTTGGGCAACATGTCCATCTCTACAGCCGTGCTGTGGACAGCCCCATGACAACAATCCCGTGTTTACCACAGCCCGAGTGCCAACTTTTTTTAACATCGTAAAATCGGGAATGTTATTTAATACACAATGCATTCATCTACATTTCAGTATGCATGTATTTGATCTGAGTGACGTAGTATTGTAGTTTTTAGTATCCTGCGGTTGATCCAGGTACTGGACGGTGGGGTACGAGTAGGGTGGAAGGTAAGTCTGTGAACCTAAGGACAGAAGTGACCGATACGGTAATCAAACCGATACCCAAGCCAGTTATTCGGAGTCTGCCGTGTTACGGCCTGCCTGACTATGGGAGACACCTCCTGGCTCTGGGCCAGTGGTGTGCGTAAAGAAAGTAAAGTGGATTGGGATTGTCGTAGTTATATTATTTGATTACTAGCTAAAATACTTTTTGTGCGAAACATCTGTATGTTTTTATATGAATCAATATTACTTCATATTTAACGCTATTTATTTCAAATAAAAAAATCAAATTTATTTATCTAATCGTTATCAAATTATACCAAAATATTGGAAACATAATGCTAGTGGCTCTTTAAAAACTGGGAAATTTTGTAAATTGCAACTTTTGGCTCTTCCGTCTCAAAAGGTTGCCGATCCCTGGCATAGGTACATTTAACCAGACGGTTGTGTCGGTACTAACGGTCACGTTGTCAAGTCGAAATTTATGACGTCACACTCTCTTGACTCACGCGCACCATAATTTTTTTGACTTCGTGAATTCAGCCTACTTACATTGATTATTATTGCTAAATAGGTGATCCGTTTCTGCTACCAAAATGCTTATAGCGTTATTATTCATTCTTTTATGTATATAAACAATGTAAATCACATATGAGAATAATTTTGGAAGTTATCTGCTAATTACGGTTTGTCGTGTTTTCGCGACATCCGGCAATAAGACATAAAATGTTACTTGGGTGCCAAGCAGGTATAACGAAATACGATGCATCGCCAACCTGTCATTCATTTAAGTATGATTATAAATAAATAAAGGATTAACAATATAGTCTTCGCCTATATATAAAAGTGCACTTTAGAACGTTACGGTCCATGTGGTAGGTGAAGTAAAGTTTACCTGTTTCATTGACATTGGCATATGGAGATAGAGCGATGCTGGAATAATGTGATCATGTTGCTGGGTACAATATAACGAATTTAGCTTTGAAAAGCATTGTTAAATAAATGGACAACATGAAGTGAGGTGGTAGACCACTATCCTGAATACCACCAAAGAAAGGTCTTCACAGTGACCTTGACAAAATTAACACTGAGCATAGACCTACACCTCGTAATAAATACAGTAAGGTTTAATACTGACAAAAATACCATTTGCAGGGCTATTGAATACCCACATTAGCGGCATTATACTGGCATTTATACCGACAGCAGTGTTATTGCGTATCCACATCTTCAGCACTGAGTACCAACATCAGTGAAACTGAGTACCCACATCTTCAGCACTGAGTACCAACATCAGTGACACTGAGCACCCACAGATTCAGCACTAAGTACCCACAGCGGTGATACTAAGTAACCACAGCAACGTCATCGATTACCAACTGCTCTAGCGCTGAGTACCCACAGCAGTGACACTAAGAACCGACTGCAGTAACACTGAGTACCCACAGCTTCACCAGTGAGTACCCACAGCTTCAGCACTTAGTACACATGGCTTCAACACTCAGTACCCACTGTTTCAGCACTGAGTACCCATACCAGTCGCAATATGTAGAGCTACAGCACTGTCATTGCTAATCTATAGCAGAATCATTTGAACACAACAGCGGTAGCACGAAGAACCGAAATTGGAAACATAGGGTACAATCAACAATAGTAGTGAGTACCCACACCGGTGGCACTGAGTACCCACAACAGTGACACTAAGTACCCACAGCAGCTGCATTGAGCGTGGAAGAATATACAATGGCTGAACACTGTCATTTAGGATAGTATTTGTTCACGTGCTTTGTGTGTATAGCAAATATAGGTCAAATGAGAAATATGCGTCTTTATTAGTTGACATTGAATAGGAGTTCACGAAAATGACGTAACTGGGGACAGCTAAGGTTCTAAGGGGTAGGCTCCAGAAAAAACCAACTTCTTAATTAAAATCTTTTATTGATTCATTTGTGTATATCTAAGTTAGGGTACGTGTAAGTGCTTTCATATGTAGTTTGTTACTATAGTGTAGTAGAACCACGACAGCAAGGCTTCAAAATACCCAAGAGTTAGTCAGTGATCAGGTGCAGGTGCAGCAGAGTTATGCAACTCTATGCCTGAGCTAATAAAGCATAGTTTTCATAAATTTTCAAGTGAGTCTACATCTCCTTGTATGTCCGTATGTTTAGTTTGTGATATTCTATTGTTTGTGCGAGGATATTTAGAGCAACACGTGTCAGTAAAGATAGTAAAATGACCCGGACTAAAAAAAAAATAAATTACTGTTTGGTCCATAAGTGCCTGATGTCACGTTTTCGCGACATACCATAATTATCATCAAAAATAAGTCCAAATTTAAAAACAACAATACACCTCAAATTCAGTGTCAGTATGATGAGAGAAAATCAGGACAAATAATTTTTAACACGCTTGGAACATAATTCAGGCATTAAGGGGCTAATTTACATGGAAATGTACATCAGTGATAACTGAATCTAAATAAAGTAAGTCTAAGCAAATATAAATAACGGTTGTCGGTTTACTCGATTTTAGTTCTGTTTTGAAAAAACAAATGATTATCTCCTCTCTCCGCAGTCTCTGTCTCTCTCTTTATCTCATTCCGCCCCTATATCTCTGTATCTCCCTCATTTTCTTTTTCATTCTTTCTCTCTACCCTCTTTTCACTTATTGTCCCGGAACCTTGCTATATTTAAAAAGATGATGAAACTAAGAGGCAAAACTTTGTTTAGACCGAAACTGCACAGTTTGACTTGAAGCAAAAGAGCTCTGGAATGTCGTGGACCCAACTTGAAGAAATCGCCCAAGATTGAAAGATGGGGTTGCGTTTCTAAGCTCAACAGGGTGTCTTCAAGAATGATGAAGATGTTAAACTTTATGAAGTATTAACATTGTTAAAGAAAGTGCTAGCCAAACTTCCTTATGATTTAATTTTAACATTTAGTAGAGCAACGAGAAAAAAGATCAGGTTTATATTTTCCCACTCAATTAAAAAAAAAAAAAATCGATATCAAACGTTCATTAATGCTACGAAATAAATGAAATAACTTTAGAAAAATGTTTCAGTTACTTTGCTCGGATTCTGTCACTTAAATATAACCAATACTGAGGTGCTTGGGTGTTAAATTGTAATTTTAAAGTTGCTTTTCTTAAATACGTGTATTTACGTTTTTCTTTTTAATATAAAAACCATTTCGCAATTTACAAAAAATATATTTGTTTTCAAATCATTACTGCTAGAAAAATATATTCTAAAAAAACAGGTTTATTTATCAATTTAGCTAGATCATGTATAATTAGCGAATTTTTTTCAAAAATGTTTCTGTTAATGTTAGTACAATAATATGTAAACATTTGAGCCAACAAGTGATGTTCTAACATTTGGTTCAAATAAAGTAAAATTAAGATGATTTTATTATTCAATATTAGATCAACTCTAGATTTGAATTTGTCATAATTCGCATTCGATTTCAATGTGTAATTGTTAAAACGACGAGCTGCTGTGTATAAAAGGCCAATGCCTTGGGTCGATAGACTATTGTAAGTACAGTAGAAGCGTTCAGACCCCTTGCACTCGTGTTGAGAGTTTGTGGAGAAACTGAAGGGGTAACACATGATTGAGTAGACAAGTACGTCGCACAAAAAGCTGCGCGGGTAAAAATGTATGTAACTGTTTACGTTTAAGTTCACGTGTACGCGCACCGGTGGGTGGGGGTGGGGGTTGAGAGGGGGGGGGGGGGGGGGGGTTGAGGGGGGGGGGGGCACGAGTCTGGTTTAACTCGGTGTTGTAAATTCGGATGTCACCCCCACACCCTCAAATAAAAAATTACACATATCTGGTTAGGTTTGGTTTGGTTTGTTTTAGTTTAGTTTAGTTTAGTTTAGTTTAGCTTAGTTTAGCTTAGCTTAGCTTAGCTTAGCTTAGCTTAGCTTAGCTTAGCTTAGCTTAGCTTAGCTTAGCTTAGCTTAGCTTAGCTTAGCTTAGCTTAGCTTAGCTTAGCTTAGCTTAGCTTAGCTTAGCTTAGCTTAGCTTAGCTTAGCTTAGCTTAGCTTAGCTTAGCTTAGCTTAGCTTAGCTTAGCTTAGCTTAGCTTAGCTTAGCTTAGCTTAGCTTAGCTTAGCTTAGCTTAGCTTAGCTTAGCTTAGCTTAGCTTAGCTTAGCTTAGCTTAGCTTAGCTTAGCTTAGCTTAGCTTAGCTTAGCTTAGCTTAGCTTAGCTTAGCTTAGCTTAGCTTAGCTTAGCTTAGCTTAGCTTAGCTTAGGTTAGTTTAGTTTAGTTTAGTTTAGTTTAGTTTAGTTTGGTTTGGTTTAGTTTGGTTTGGTTTGGTTAGGTTTGGTTAGGTTTGGTTTGGTTTGGTTTGGTTAGGTTAGGTTAGGTTAGGTTAGGTTAGGTTAGGTTAGGTTAGGTTAGGTTAGGTTAGGTTAGGTTAGGTTAGGTTAGGTTAGGTTAGGTTAGGTTACGTTAGGTTAGGTTAGGTTTGGTGTGGTGTGGTTTGGATAGGATTTGTTTTGGTTTGGTTTGGTTTGCATTGGTTGGTTTGGATTGGATTGGATTGAATTGGTTTGGATTGGATTGGATTGGATTGGATTGGATTTGTTTGGTTTGGTTTGAATTGGTTTGGTTTGGATTGGTTGGTTTGGATTGGATTGGATTGGATTGGATTGAATTGGTTTGGATTGGATTGGATTTGTTTGGTTTGGTTTGGTTTGGTTTGGTTTTGTTTGGTTTGGTTTGGATTGGATTGGTTTGGGTTGGATTTGTTTGGTTTGGTTTGATTTGGTTTGGTTTGGTTTGATTTGGTTTGGTTTGGTTTGGTTTGGATTGGATTTGATTGGTTTGGTTTGTTTGGTTTGGTTTGGTTTGGTTTGGACAATGCAAAGTATCTAAAATAAACATTCAAAGAACAAACCAATTCATTTCAATCGCAATCTGTATATTGTATAGACCTATTTTTAGTTTACAAGAGGAAAGAAAATTGAATATTCATTGTTTAATGTTCTCAAATTCCTTTCATGTTTTGGCAAACGACTGCTGCATAAAAATACTAGTATCAGGTTTTGTACTTGAACATGTATGTAAGTATAATTTTAGATAAATATTGACGAAAACGGAATACGTTGGCCACTTAGGTAAACTTGTTTAACATGACACTATAGAACGTACGTACGTGTCTTATCAATTCATTCGTCTATAACACAAATGAGTGAACTTGATCGCTGAGTACAGTTTATAATTAGCATTTCTTTGTAAAAGACCTTTGAGATTCTTTTTATAGTTTTAGAAAATGAAGAAACCCTACATAGCAATTGATAATTTTTCAACATGAATATCGCTTCTAATAATAACCGCTCGTTAAGGCCTCTATGATTATTTTATTCAGTTGCAGATTTTAAAACTTGCCAACCATGTAGCTATAATTTTGACAAACGATTCCTCAAAAGCTCAAAAAACGAAGTTCCAACAAGTTTAGGCCATAAAACCCCGATTGTTTTTGTGTGTGTGCAAGCGAAAAAAAATGTGTGTCAGCTGTAGTGTGTAAGCAGTGTGTATAGTTCGGCAGCTCTTGCGACACAGCTGACTCCAAGCTGTAGGCCTACAGGTAACGTCCTGGCCCTTGGGTCCACCAGCTGTGTGGAGAGAGGGGACATGATAATATATGTGCAACATCTGGCCCTTCTAAAATCTAAACTTAGGGCCCAGGCTTTCTGCTTGGATTGCCAATGCGCAGTATATATACATTGGTTGGATGGTAGAGCTAGCCCAAAAATCTCGTGTTCGACTTAAGGGTTCCATTCTGTAGAACTTCACATTGTCTACACATCTCAGTTTTGTACCTGACTCACGTCAGGGAAACAAGGTAGTCGGTCATTGTGCTGACAACACTTTTGCTTTATTTGCGGATGTCACTGTAAATGTAAATTATACTTCACCTGCCGTATATACAGTCAGTTTCGAAAAGGGAAATGAATGCACTCTATAATAGGTTTTTGTCTGAATGTTTCTATTACAGCAGGATTTCCAAGCAGTTAGCAATGTGGCCTTTATGTATGTTTAATCCTGCATATAACTCAGACATGAAATATATGCATAAACGAAGGTAAGAAAATTTTTCCCCCCACCATATTGGCTATATATCCAAGAGACATTTACGCGGTCTATGCATGTCATTGACGATAAGCTTCATCTGGTAAAGGGGGACCATTTAATTTATTTCAAATAACTAGCCGTCCCGGCCAGGCCCTGCACTGGCCTCAGTAAAAAACCTTTCTGTAAAGGACCATGATTTGTGTGTTTATTAAGCAGTATATACCTGGCATTAACTTTAACTACAACTAACCAAAACTAAAACATAAACGTAAACAGAAACGAAAACACAAAACCAAACACAAAAGCAAATACAAATACAAATCCAAACAAAAACACGAACACGAACATAAACGCAAATACAAAAACAAACACAAACATAAACGCGAACATAAAAACAAACACTAACGTGAACACAAAAGAAAACACAAACGATAACAAAAACACAAACCCAAACCCAACAACAAACCAAACACAAACACAAAAACAAACGCAAACACATAGCGCTCCCGGAAAGGCCTGGGGCGCCAAATAGCACCATTTAGGAGTGCCGGAGGAAGCCCTGGATCCGATTTAGTTAAGGACAATAGTAATTCTTTCTATTCATAGTCTATCGCACTGTTTAAAAAACGTGTACCTCATAGCGTTAACGTGAAGGCCCAGGGCTTAAAACCAGACCCTGCCGGGGCGTCGGCAGACGTGCCTGATTCAATTTAGTTAACGACCATAATACTCTCAGATTGTCCGCAAACCGAAAGATAGAAGTAAACATAAAGGACATTTAGGAGCTGCTTCTAAACTGTTATTGATTAATAATAATAATAATTTGTAAACAGTACGCTCAGTGTATAAGGAAATTGCGCTTAAATTGTCACTAGACTTTTTATTAACTTGTTTTTTAATGGAAGTAATTTTCGAGTGATCTATCAAGGGAAGTAAGTGTCAAAGGAAGTAATTAGCAATAAAGAAAAAAAAAGTGAAGTAATGTGTACACGTTTTATATTTTTGTGAAGGACTTTGCTTTGACTTTCTTAGTTATTCCGCGTGACGTTAATTAAAATGAAACTTGTTTTAGAAAACCATACACATTTATTTTAAAATTATTAATTCAGATAATAAACATTTTATGTATATTACATTATGGCGATGAAGTGGAGTTTTTTTTAAACATGTTATCTTTTGTCAAGTGTACGTCCAGCAGGGGTCGGCAACCTTTAGAGACGAAAGAGCCAAAAGTAACAATTTTCAAAATTTCACAGGTTTTAAAGGGACGCTAAAAAAAATTTTTCTATATTCTGATATTTGGTAAGGGTTAGATAAATAAATTTGATTTATGATTTGAAATAAATTGCGTTAAATATGAACTAATATTGATACATTTAAAAACATACACATGTTTCGCACAAAAAGTGTTTTATGTAGTGCTGCTATAATAAAATTAATAATTAAATTAAAAAAAAAAAAACGATAAGACAATATCAATCCACTTTACAAGCCAATAACTTTATATATATATATATATATATATATATATATATATATATATATATATATATATATATATATATATATATATATATATATATATATAATTACACACCACTGGACAAGTACTTGTCTCCCATAGCCAAGCAGTCCTAAATACGGTCAACTCCGACTGACTGGCTTGGGTATCGGTTTGATTACTGTTCACACAGGGCTTATCTTCTAGCTTATTCATACCCCACCGTCCAGTACATGGCTCAACCGTAGGAAGCTAACAACTAAAAAAAACTACGTCACACAAGTCAAATAAATGCATATTCAGTTAGATGAATGCATTCTGAATAGAATAACATTCCCCATTTAACGATATTCAAAAAAGTCGGTACTTCAGCAGTGGCAAGCATGGAATAGTCGCCACGGTGCTGGCTACAGCACGGCTGTGGTGCTGGGCATGGTGCCCAAGTGGCTGTCAGCTGTCCGTGTACTTTCCACTGCACAAATTCTCACTGTTCTCTGATTAGTGTTTTTATCCTGATTAAGTTAAAGTTGTTTTTTACAGTATAATATTTTTTATGAGTTTTGAAAATGAATTAATATAATTATTTGTGCAGGAGACGCGGCCTATACTTAGATTCGACACACGGGCACCTGCTGGTTTAAAGTTTAAACGAACAGGTATCTTTCACCTAACCCCAATCCCCTCGTACACCCCGACGCCCACCCATATACGTTGTCCAAGCGTCCTTTTTCATGAGTTTTTTTTCTTTTGGATAACGTTGCATTTAGACAAGACGTGTCTTCACTCTCGAGCTGAGTCCAACATTTTGAAACTGTCTATTTTTGTCTAATCTTTACCCAACCTGTTGTGTGCTGACAAAAACCTTGGTTGAAACGTCCTTTGTAATTATCTTTAATTTGTGAGGTAGCTAAGACTATATTATGTTTTATTGCCTAATCTTTTAATATCATAAAGATGGCAAGCTTGATTCGTTTTATTTGACAGAAAAAAGTCAAGCAATGACATATCGGCTGAAGAGTGCATGAAAGCGTATCTTAGGCACAATGGAAAATGTTCCATCAATTATCAAATGTGAAGGTTGTTGTAACAAATAGTGTGAAGATCAGTGAAAATATTCAAATTCTGTTTTTGTCACTTATACATTTATCCCTTCCAACACAATTAAGGATACTAATTATGCGCCATTGAGGCCATGGACTCCGATTTCAGCCTACTTTTCTTTTTGGATTTGCTTCCATAGCCTTTATCCAACCAAGAACAAACTACAAGGCAGCAGTTGTTTGATTTTGGAGTTGTCTCTCCTAGAAGAGTGGCTGTCCCCAGTTAAAGAGCCTCATCTGCACGAGGGTTCAAAATCGAGACTTTTCCGTTTGGCAACCATGAGCTTTACCGACTCGACCACGCCAACTCCTAAACAAATGTTCAACACTCAAAAATATATTTTACTCCTCAGACAGGTCAATGTTAAAAAGATCGGTTAAAGTATGCCGACGCAGATTTGGAAAAGTAATTATTTGCTCATTTCACTAAGGCTTTGAATCTCTCGGCCAAGAATCTTCTTCTGCACCTTATTGTTCTAATGTTGGGTCGACCTTACAAGTGTATATGTGTTGAATTGGATGTATATATGTTTTCATGCTAAAATCCAACAAAATATCGTTTTTAACTTTGATCTTTGCTGTACATTAAAGAATATTAGTTCCGTTATCTCGACGCTTTTTACATTTATACCTGATGACAACACCTGCTAAATCTTTCTGTTAAACGTAATCATATTCATTGTGCATAACTTTTTGAATCCCACGAAT
Organism: Physella acuta; assembly: GCF_028476545.2. Classification (NCBI taxonomy): domain Eukaryota; kingdom Metazoa; phylum Mollusca; class Gastropoda; family Physidae; genus Physella; species Physella acuta. Next base: position 37,680 of record NW_026733664.1, on the reverse strand, counting down.
AATAAGAACTATATTCATGTTAAAATAAGAATAAAATAAAATAAAATCTAGTTCAGTTTATTTCGAATCATAAACAGAGCGAAGAGTACCGATGACTTGAATGTATATGCTAATCTCTGCCCGAAATATCTACTCGACACCGCGGTCATGCCAGACTATGAAGTGGACAACAAAAGAGAGGCCGCCTTGTGTCTGCCGCTACGCCGTGAGAGGCTCAACGCTCAAGCCAAATACAAGGTGTCGTGTCTGTTATGATTATATTGTTTTTTCTCCTTAATTATGTTTAACAATGTATATTTTAAGATTTTTTTTACAAAAGTTAAAAAAGTATAGTTGTTTGATGTTTTTTTGCTTTATTTTCCATTCTCTTACAATTACTTTTTAAAAAGTTTGCACAAAAATTTGCAATAATTTAAATCAAAAACAGGCAAAATGATAAGTGGGACAGTCGCGTAATTTATAAAAAAACAATTAATGAATAGATGTTTCAATAAATAAAGTAAAGGCTAAGTACTTGACTATAAAGTTGAAACTAGTCCATTAAAAACAACTGAATGTGATATACTCAACGGCTTATTTGAGAAGTGCGACATCTTGTTTCATTTCTTACCATGCTTGTTTGTGGCATAGTTTTCTTTGTAATAAGTCTTTGTTGTAATTAGCCAAAAACATACAAAAATAATTCAATTACATAATAAAATAAACAAAGAACTCATTCTAACAATTAGATAGTAAGGATCAAAGAAATGTTGACACTGCCCAAATGATTGTGAACACACAAAATAATGTTTTTTTTACGGCACTTCTCTGTAGAGCTCAATCAAAAAACTTGCTGGGCTGGAAAGAAGTTATAAATAAATTTGCGTCTACGGTATTATGTTCTATGTGGATACAAAATTACCGAAATATGCATTGTCCCACTTCTCACCTTTCTCCCCTATATATTGATTCGCATTAGGATCTAAAACGTTTTCGTGTGTATATTTAGCGGAATTACATTTTGGCTCATATAGTGCTAGGGAGAAACTGAAACATCAAGAATTATTATTAGAAGTTGAAGTACAGTAATAATTCCGTTTGTTAAGTTTATTTATTTGAGCAAGTTTAAACTTTCGTATTCTAAACAATTTACTTTCTATAAATTGGCAAATTATTACTTACAACTTGATTTGAGGTCATCAAAAATATAAAAAAAGCACTTCTATTAAAAAAAATTAAACATAGAAATTACAGTAGATTACAATACAGTTTAATAAAAATCAAGCATATAGGCCCTATTTGAAGGCGATTATAAGCAATAAGTATTAAGATTTTTTAGTGTTTCTTAAATATGGTTTCTAGATTAAAAAATCAATTATGCGTCTTAAAATTAACATCTTAATGTAAAACTGAATTATTTAAAAAATAATATTAGGTTACTTAGGTATTTTTGTTAAAAAAACGATCTTGTGATAATGTGAAAAATAAAGTACAATAGCTAAAAAATTTGTTAGTAGGTCCCATGTCATTAACAGCGATGATTACTATACGTGTGCAATTTATAAGGAAATATCTCAAATACGTTTTGAGATATCTTGTCATATCCAGTACTATTTTGAAACAAAAACCATAAAATTTAAAAATTGTTACGATTTTTGTGAACAAAATGAAATTGTGAAATAGTAAACATTATACCTATAAAGTAAGTGCTAAATCCCTTCAGCAGAAAAGTTTATTCTGTTACAAATTTTCCTGCTTTGTTATTTTGTGTTCGAGCTATTAAAACTTTGCTTTATTAATGTTAATTGTGTAAGTAACATATTTTTTTTAGAGTAATTAAAATACTACATTTACTAAATCAAGCAAGATAATTTTTGTTAAAAAACATAAAAAGGTTAAATAACGTGCTTTTCTGTAATAATGCATTAAAAAGTAGAAAATAAATGATTTTCTATAAATATATAATAATACACTACATTTTAAATAACTGTAAAGAAAAGCGTGGGTCACTTTTTAATCTATTGGATACTTTTACTAGTATTAAGGAAGAGACCCACGCTTTTTGTTATTTAAATATTAGTCTATTATTATATATTTAAAGAAAATCCTGTTTTCCCCTTTTTTAGTGCATTATTACGTTTTGTATGCATTTTTTTCAGTACTTTAAAATTGTTTATACAATAGAGTTGCTTGCTTTAAAACTATTGTTCACCAAATGAAATAGCGTTTGTAAATAGCAGACCCCCATAGGTTTTAGGAAATTTAATCAATTCATATGACATTAATAAGGCAACAAATTATGTCAAATTTGATATCAGATTACATTGACATCGAGTATAAACCCACGGGCCAAGTTTGAAACGATGCTGTCAGTTAAAAGTGCTCGAAATTTCGCTAGGCAATTTCGATCTATGAATAAGCAAAAAAGACTAAATAAAGCACGACAGAGGAAGCTAATTAAAAACAATCTTGTAAAAATGTTCAGAAATGAATACAGTTTTAAAATGTTGAGAGAATGATATATTTAACTTAAAATAAGTATTTTCGGAGTTTAGCTACCATTATATAGTTAAATAAAATAAACACACAAAAACACACTTTGGCGCCTCTTTCTAGAAGACAAGCGAACGTAAAGTTATCATGACGACCATCAATACACTGCTGATAAATGCAGCTGCTCCAGCTGTAAAAAAGAACACAAACGTAAATTAGATATTTGAATGAAACAGACATTGTTTCACTATCTTTAGACCAAATGTTGTGTTTTAGATTATAATTATGACTTTTATACAAAAAGAAACCTCGTGCATTGAATTTTTTCTAAATACAATATAATATAATGAGACGATATTCCTGACGTGATATGACCGCCCACATACAAACCAAAGTTAAGGGAACAAGATACCCATGTTTTCAATAAAAAAAATTATTTTGCTCCCCAAATTTTTTATTTCTTAATTCGGTACTAATAACTTTTATCTATCTAACCCGAATATTTCGGACTTCTACAGCTTACGTTTATCCGTTTATTGTGGTGTGAAACATAGTACCCCCCCCCCCCGGCAAGTTTTCACACTACTACGCGGACAGCGGCTATCTTCGAGCGGGTATTACATCCTTTATTGCCCACGAGACACCAAAAACTTTAAAGCAATCTAAGGGCCAAGCACTCGTGTACCCGCTGGTGTAGTGACCTTTTCTTTTGTTCTAAAAATAAGTGGTATAGAAGTTGTTTTCTACAAAGTAAAATTTTATATCAAACTCCATATAAGGGCATGCGCGTAAAAATTATGAATGGGAAGAGATTCATTGATACGCTTGACCAATCATATTATAGTACAGTAAATCAAAATAATTCACGATAGGTTGCAACTAACCACGTGTGCTAGGCAGCCATTTTGTTTCTAGATGAACAAAACAATCGCATTTCTTCGTTTGTTTACTTTATTTGCATATACTCTTCTATTTGTTGTTTTAAAGTTATACAACAACATTAAGTTTAATAATTGAAACTTAGCCTAGAAATGTACTGTTGATTATCACTGGAACAATATTAAACACTGTTGTGTACTCTTTATACTAAGCTGAAACAATGCGTTATGGATATGACTATCAGTTTGAAGAATGTACTGTCCATCTCCTTTACCCCCCTCATTCCTTTCTCGCCATTCAACCAACGGCCGGTTTATAATCTTGTTACGGCAAGCTGTGATAAGCTTGAACGCGTTAATCAGGCTTTACACCGGACTGTATACGACACATGTGTTAATGTGTATGCCCATCTCTCCGGATAGGGTGTGCTAGCATCGAATGTAAATACTAGATAGGATAGCTGAGAAGCATTCACTTAGGCCCTGTCATTGACCCTATCTACACAGATGTGTTATTCGCGGTTAAATGAACATTGGTAATCTATGGCTCATCGGTTCTTCACGCACTATCCAGCGGTGGGGTGGGGTGGAGGGGCGTGTCTAGCCTCAAGCGTTGCACCCGGTGTTGTGTAGTAGGCTATTATCTAAAGGCAATAAACTTGCGTAAGCTACAATTTAAGTAGAGAAAGACATTGTTTTGAAGTGAGAAGACCGGCAAACAAACAAAACTTGATCTGGTTTGATGATAACTGTTCTGAGAATACCGCTCGATTGATAGGATGTATAATACTTAATAGTCATAAATTCATTACCTGTTGTATACATATTTTCTGCTTACATAGAAAAATTTGTCTAAAATTTACAACATAAATCAAAGCGTATTTATTAGACAAATGCTTCTTCCACATATAACAAGACGTTTTTTTCTGTTTTCTATAAGAGAAAACGCACAGTGCCTTTTCCCGCCCTTCTTTTCACGTTTTCTCAACTTTGCATTTTTACTAAAATTTCAACATTCAGATCGCTAAGGCTTTGGAACCCTTTGTCATACAAGACTAAAACATTCCACTTGCATTCAGCATTATACCATCTACAAAACTACATTTGTACATTAAGTTTGCTACAATACTTTAGGAAATATTGATATTTATGTAACACCACCCCCTAATTTTTGCACATAAATCTACGTAAAAATTTGTATTAAAAATTGAGTATGAGCTATCGCAATGAGTAAACGTGGAAAAGTATAGTTTGGCTTGAGAAACCCAAATCTTTCATCCGCTTTTAAAAATCTCTTATGGGAACTTCTTCTTCTTCTTCTTCGTTCTTAAGTTTTAGTGTTGGCAGAGGGTTTGAACTCGAGACTCTTTTTTTTCGAATTTTTCGAATTTATCACCCGTGAGCTTTTTGCCGACTCGACCACGCCTCCATCACAATTAAGGATACGTGTCAACTGGTTATGCGCCATTGAGGCTGTTGACTCCGATTTCAGCCTCCTAGAAGAGTTGCTGTCCCCAGCTCACGAGCCTCATCTGCCCGAGGGTTCGAACTCGAGTCTTTTCGGTTTAGCAACCATGAGCTTTACCGACTCGACCACGCCGACCCCTTCTTATGGGAACAAAGGTATAGCGCTTTGAAAAGGTGTTAGTTTTCACACATTTTCGCGGTTTCCATGTCAACCAGTACTGCTATTGGCGGCTATATATTATTTTTGTCTATAGTTTAACAACTATAAACATATGAACTTATTAAACACCCAGAAATGTGTTAAATAAAAAATTCTATCCGTGGTGCCTATCCTTAAAATGTCTCAAAATAGCAATATGATTTCAGTAGCCTGTATGTGTACACTGTCAGTTCAGTATTTATTAGAATTGCCCTTAGCAACAATACCGCCCTGCGTAATCCGACAGGGGATTAGTTAGCCGTTGACCAAAGTTAACCATTTATATAACCTAACGCTATATCATTTAATAGATCTAGGTGTAAACTAAGAAGAAACTGAAAAACAGGTTAGCAATGCTGATTCATGCCCAGAAAAATCTGCAGTAAAAAAATTAACCTCCTCCATTTTAAAGCATTGATTGTATGCCTTTTACTTTACTACATTCTTTTTCCAGCCTAAGTTAAAAAAATAGAAGAACTACACAAAAACCAACTAAACTTACAAAAGCAATCGTCTCCTTTTAGCTTGTATTCAGAGGCACATTCGCAGACTTTAGGTGATGTAGTAGTGCAAGTCCCTTTGTACTTAAGATATGTACAGTCACTGTCTGCTGTACATCGTTTACCAGGCGCTTTATAAACATTTGATTACAGAAATATAACACGTATGTATACAGATACAGTACATAAATGTGTATGTTTATTAATACAGTATATAAATATGTGTGTAATAAACATGTTGTTCTTAATATAACTATATATATATATATATATATATATATATATATATATATATATATATATATATATATATATATATATATATATATATTGCATCCTTACTTTTGCATCCTAACTTACCTTCGATGGTTATAATTAGACCGTCGCTTGAGTTTGAAACCCCTTTGTGTGTGGATGTACAGGTATAGACGCCATTATGGGTTGCTTCACGTGCATCAATAATTTTATAAGTAGCTGTTTTTGATGTAGTCTCCTCATTATTTCTGAAATTAAAAAGTCCGTTTATAGCACGGGTTCCCAACCTGGGGGTCGCGACCCCCCTGGGGGTCGCGATGGTCTTTCTGGGGGGTCGCCAACTGGTATACTAAACCTTAGTAATTTGAAACAAAACATAACTATTTAAAGAATTTTTGAAATTCGGCTTCATTAACATCACTGGAAATGTAATAGAGAAGAAACAAAGAGCACTGTACAAAGTTGTTCTCAGCCACGAATCTATGAAATCTTCAAAACTAAAACGCCGTTTGAGACGAGTCGTTCGGAACACACCAAAAAATATATGGAGTTCTTTCGTCGGTAAGAAGCTAGTTGCAAACGCCAGAGACTTGATCTAACAGGAAGTTTTCACCATCATTAGTGCAACCATCAAATGAAGTCGCGATAGAAAATGCCAAGAAAAAAAAACAATAGGAGAAAATCTCATCAAACGTGAGTTCGTGTTCGCAGTTGCTGGTCTGTGTCTATATTCATGCGGATGATAGCAAAGAAGAGTTGCTCTTTTGTGAAGATAGCATGGAGAAAATAAATACCTTTTTTTTAATTTACGACTTATACTATCAATGGACTCTTGATGTCGATTGGTTAGGGCAGTGGCTAGAAAGCTAAATCTTTTCTGCTTTCAGAAAACAGAAAAGATTTAGCTTTCTAGCCACTGCCCTAACCAATCGACATCAAGAGTCCATTGATAGTATAAGTCGTAAATTATATAAAATCTGGAGTCTTCACAGACCTGAGCAAAAACATTTATATAGATCACGAGGTTCTGCTCTTCTACAATATAGTACGCTGGCTGTAAATCGAAATGTTGTAAATTGTGTTTTTAATTGAAATCTGAAATCAAATTGTTCTTGGAAGTGCAAAGGAAACAAGACTTTTTGGTATACTTAAAACGACATAGAGTGGTTGGAGAGAGTATCAAACCTAGCAGATGTGTTCGAACATCAAGATAAGCTTAACCTGAAGCTTCGGGGAAATTGATCGAATATTATAACTTTCATGATAATCTCGGGGCATTTTTATCAAAGCTGCAAAATCGGTAAAGAAACATTGTAAATTTGAGAAACTCTGCGGTGTGGTAGATGAATCTGTGAGATAATTAAAATTTTGAAAGAAGCGATTTCTGGGCATCTTGAATCTCTTGAAATCGAACTGCATCGCTATTTCTCTGAGTTGAAAAAAGAAGAATCTGCATTTACGCATTACCCATTCTCTTCTTCCCTTGATGTTGCCAGCATTCCCGATGAATTACAAGATGAATTCTTTGATTTGCAGAATGATTCCGAGTAAGATGAAAAACTGCAGACACAATTTTGGTGTAGTATTCACCATTCATACCCAAACGTAAAATTGATTGACTATTCGAGAATATTTTTTCAACACTATTCTTCGATTAAAAAAAAAATAACATAATTATAATGACATAGGTTGGCGGTAACAAAATTTTTTTAAAAATTAAAAACTTAACCACAAAGGCTTAGTGAATAGTATGCAATTTTACTCATGCTATTCAAATAGTTATCAAGAGTAGTTCATATTGAAAGTCTACTAGACAATATTATTTTAGTGCTTATTAATTTCCATACTAATTTCGGCTTTTTAATTCTATGGGGGTCGCGGGTCACTTACTTTTTATAAAAGGGGGTCGCCACTCGAAAAAGGTTGGGAACCACTGGTTTATAGATATCTGGCTTAATAACTAGTCGTCTGTTACAGTTTATAGTACATAGAACTGTTTAGATTTTAAATATTTAAAATAACGATATTTTTATCTTACTTTGTCCACGAGTAGGTCCATCCACTAGAGTTTGAGCCAGAATCGCACCTCAGATCGTAGTCACCGTATCGACCAAAAAAAGCTCCACAAGTTTCACAGATAATCGTTGGTTTCAATACTGTTGGCAAATGTACATGTTTAAAAATAATATTACTTAGGCCTATGTAAACGTTATATTTTATGTTTAACAACTAATATATTCTCAATGATTAAAATGTAGGCCCCACCCCATATTGAGTAAAGAGAACGAATTTGCATAAATGTTAATCACTACAACAAATCATTTAATATTTACAAAAAAAGTATTTGCAACTATATATAAGGCAAATTATATTCTTTGGACTTTTTGTATGAAATAAAAAAAAGGATTTCAAAATTAAAACACAATACAATTATTTAAATGAAAAAGCTTTGTATAAACACCCAGCTATAATAGAATGGTGATCTACTGAAACCAGTAGCGTAACGAGGGGGGGGGGGGGGGGAGGCGGGGGGGGGGGGGGGGGCATCAGTGTTTCTTCCAGACTTTTTTCTCCGGGGGGGGCACTTGAAATCTTCGGGGGGGGGGGGGGGGGGGCGGTAAACTTTCTTCGGGGGGCGGACACTGTTAAAAGTATATATTTTCTATATAAATTATATAAATTTCATTTCGTTCGGGGGGGCGGTAAAAAATTTTCCGAAGAGATGCCTAGAAGAAACTCTGGGGGGCATATGTCCCTGGGCGCCGACCTTAGGTGCGCCAAAATGGGTTGGAGAAATAAATTGAAAGGTTGAGGGGGGTGCAGATCGAAAGTTTGAGGGCGGGGGGGGGGGGTGTGGGTGTAAATTGAAATCTTGAGGGGGGGGGTGCAAATCGAAAGTTTCGAGGGGGATACACACAGGAATGAATATTATGATAAATCTAAATGTAATACGTATATTATCTGTGAAACGTGTAACAAAATATTACAAATATAGAACAAGTTTTGTCAGTGCCTTGGAGCATCAGGAAGGGCTACCTTTACTATCTCATACATGTCTATAAGCTGACTTCGGTATGTCAAACAATCTTGGACAAGGGGCAAAACAAATTAGATTTCGTTTTTGCATCTATGCTTTAAACTGCGAAAAAATAATTATGTTTTTTTGCGAAGTCTATTATCAAAATATATATATACGAGCCGGCCCGCGGCATAACATACGCCGCTATTTAGTTGTTTCTAATTTTCAATAATTCTTAATTTGTGAATTCGACAGTACCAACGCTGACACTGAAAATATTTCTTTAAAACACTATAAGTAGCTCGTTAAGGACCATAACCCCCCCCCCCCCACTTCCTTCCCTCCCCCCCTCCTCCCCCCCCCCCCCCCCCCCTACGTTTAAAATCGTTGGCTCTGCTTGTAAACATTTAGAGTGAACACAGCTCACTAAAACCATGTAGGGATGGGGAGGTAGGGAGAGCGTTTGCAGCTTGTTTTCTAACGGCTCGAAGAAGAGAATTATATATATAGATATATATATATTAATACTAATAATTTAAGTTTCATTGGAAAATTTTGAAAAAGGGACACATCAGAATCTTAAAAAATAAAGATGATTGTAAAGTAAGAATTTACGTTTTATTAATGTAAATTACTATATTAGATAAATTCAAATTACAAAATAATGTATTATTTTCCCTTAAGTGTATTAACACATCGTCTATTTAGGATATGTCTTTGTTAGATAGCTAAAATATAAATCTAAATGTAAATATGAAAACTGTTGAAATAATAGTTGTCAGGGTTTAATACACTTTTTAAAAAAAAACACAGGTTATTAGTTTAATCTACAGCAATTAAACTATAATTATTTTATATATTCAACCACCCGTGGTAAATTTTCTAGCCTATCGGCTTTTTTCACTTTGTTCTATTCGCATGACAAGACAACCTGCCAAAATTTAAGAGTCGAAGGCACCGGCAAGTTCGCTAACCGATATTTTTCCACTTTCTTATATATATATATATATATATATATATATATATATATATATATATATATATATATATATATATATATATATATATATATATATATATATAATTATATAATTATACTAGCTGCAAAGCTTGTCGGACGATTGACACATTTTTAAAATTTAAATTTGCACTTCTATATTTGCAATTGTCTACGTCTGTATCGTAGGGTACTATTTCGTGGAAACAGCCTGGAATGACATAATTCAAATCCCCCTCCCTCACAAGCACCATTGAGGGCGTCATTGTTGCACATTCTGGGCAACTAGGGGTTAGCCATGTACAAAGCCATTAATCTACCAAAACACGAAAGAATTTGTGATAAACAATGTCATTACAAAACCAGTGAAAAATCTGATTTATTTGTGTTTATAAAAGGAGTCGAGAATCATCGTTGGCATGTAAGTAGCTTTAAAAAATGTTGTTTTTTTCAAACGGTGGAAAAGGTTGTTCTTCTTTTGTCCTGTAGTTTTGGGAACCATTACTGTTTTTCTTATTGTATGTGTCTCTCCCAGTGTCTACAGCTTCATTTTAATTTTTTTTCTTTTGCCTGTGTAGTTTTTGTTTATAAGGGGTTATCATTTTATGAGATAACACAACTAGTCGCATTGTCGATCCTGTCACACACTTAATAATACTTTGTATCATAATATGGCATTTTACAGTGTTAAGTATTTGCACGCATATATACATGCAACCAAGATTTTTGAAAGCATCTGATCTTTTGTATATATGTTAAAGTATTTTTTTTAAATCGTCATAAGAAATTGCGACTTTAATAATTTTTTCTAGGCGATTTCGCCCAGACGTTTAAAATATTGTTGTAACACAGTCATCAATGTTCAAGTAGCGTATAAAGTCCAGACCACTGCCGGATGCCTCCATCTGGTTGGCTGACACTGAATTCTAACTTGTGGTCGTTGTAGTTCATCTAGGAACTCTATCACCCTGATCGGTTACATTTAACACATAGATCCTTCGTCCAGTGATGCCGTATTAACTTTACCTCTTCACTTGGTATGGTCCCTTTGCTGTGGCGTTACCAGGTTCTGACGATAGGAGTCACATGAGAGAGGTTTTAAGATCAGCAGGGGACAAGAGAGGCCGTTCACTTCAAATTCAGCTTGCTTATTATCAAAGCAAAAGGCGGCTAACAGATAAAACCATACACTCGCACACCAATTTGCGAAAATGACCCAGCCTTACTGTGTGGTTAATCGGTGCTAACAGATTTAAAACATCAAAAAAAATAAAATAAAATAAAGTTTTTAAGCCCCTGCGTATTCCAAAATACGGCTGTGCATTCATTACTATATACAATTGTGTGCAGAAGAGTCTATTAGACACGTAACTAACCTATGATGGAGATGGCTAGGGCATCGCTCGTACTTGTTACTCCGTTGTAACTTGATGTGCAGGTATAGGCCCCATCGTGTGTAGCTGCCGCTGCATTGTTTATTATGTAGAAAACTGATTGAGTTGTTGTGCTGTCACTCTCTCTGAAATTAATAATGATATAAAGCTCTGAAAACGAATCGTTTCAACTTTTAGAAACAATTTTATTTTTGTCTCTTTTGAGAATTTTTTTTTTACATTAAATTCTTTAATTGTAATATTTTCGTACTTCTTCCACGAATATGTCCACCCTAGTGTTACACTTGAACCGGAATTACACTTGAGAACGTAGTCACCGCCTGCAGCATACAGTGTCCCTGGAGTTTCACGAGTTATTGTTGGTTTCATTACTGTTGGTTATTTAAAAACAAAATTAATATATATTAATACACTTTAAAAAACAAAATTAAAACAGTAAAACACCAGGGCTTACAAGCAATAAAAGACGTATATGCCGTGATGTACCGACTTTTAACAGCCCGACATTTGTACACTCCAATGTCTGCCTCAGTGAAGTTGTAGAGTTGGATCTTCTTGTCGTATTGTCGGTCGATGTCGTTATCATTGAATGACCATTGGTAAGAATCTGCGGAGTACGTGGAATCTCCGCATGATAAAACCAGAGTAGATCCTACGGTTATTCCTTCAGCACTTTCTTTGATGATTGTGGGGACAACAATAAAATTATCGCCTAGAACAAAGATATCGCAAATAATATGTATTTTATTCAAATGTAAGTCGAACTACTCATTGTTTAGTAATTATAAATTACTTATAATAGTAGAAAAATTATTTTTTTATATTTGATGTTTCGAAAAAGTTTACTATCAATTTGTTTCAATACACTGTGCATGCTTACTTATTTAACTCAAATGTAATGAACATATTAAAAATTTAATTAGAATACGTTTCCATAAAGAATGAAATTTAAAAATATGGTTAACGTAAATAGCTTTAAATACAAAATGAATTTTTCATACAACTATACTATTACATTTAAGTTAAATATACACTTACGTTTTAATAATGCGGTTGCTAAATACTAGAATCATAGTTTCTAAAGTTCGCATTCCAGGTATTAAAATATATATTTTCAAACACAAATGTTATCACGAAAAGTTCATATATGACTTCTTGACTAGTTGCCACTAATCTGTCCTAGAATTCTAATGTTTCTGTTTATACCTACCAAAGTAGGGCGTGGGCTAGCTAACAGCAATAGCATTTATTTTCATCTAATTATTTACTCACAGATGCACCAACTAGGTTTGCCAAAGGTCTAGTTTAAAAGTATTTACATTATTTATCATTTTTAGCTTTGTTTAAAGATGTAAGAATCTGAATTTTGGAATCAAGTTTTTCATTGATTTTGCAGAAATACAATTATTCCGGGAGTATTATGCCAATTATTAAAACGCCTGAGTGTGTGGTGTTGAGATAGTTGCTATTTTAGTGTTGTCATTTCAAGACAGAGTTATCACAATTGCTAATAGGTTGTATATTAAGCAGTTTATTTATACCTGCTTCTATTTATTCTACTAAACAGTATTCTCAGAGCCTAGAAAAAATAAGAAACTTAAATATAGGTTTCTTTTAATCACTTCATCCTTATATTTTTAAATTAGCGTAAATGTGTTTAATCGATTTCTATGTTTAACTTAAAAAAAAATATAAATACATTTGAATTTTCAATTCCTAATTTTAAAAAGTGCAGTTTTTTTACATGTAAAAATAAATAAAGATGTATTACCCAATTAATAGGGTGCGTTAATGATTTTTTTTTTTAATTTTTAAATCGCATTAATTAGCTTTACATTGCACGCAGTTAATTTTATTAACAGTAAAAACACGAAATATATGTTTTTAACTTGTAAATTTGAAAATTCAATAAAATAAAATAAAACCATAACAATTATTTAAAAAACTCAGTTTGATAAAAATAGTAAAAAAAAAACTTTAAAATAAACATACCGAGTCGCATAACCATTTATGCATTACAGATGATGTTTAGGATTTTTGAAAATTTTAGAATCTTTCAAAATCTATCCAAAATCTTGGGACAAAAACGACATACTAGCAGTGGCGGAACTAGAAAAAAGGGCTACCCCGTAAAAAAAATGTTTAGGTCCACCATTATATATATATATATATATATATATATATATATATATATATATATATATATATATATATATATATATATATATATTCAATACTTATTTGTAAAACAACTCGCTCTTTTGCATGTATCATACAAACATGGTTTAGATGTTCACGAACTTACTGACAGTAATTGTTGTACTTAATCCTGTTTCTATATTGCCAACACGACACCTGTATTTTCTGACACTTGTTACACTTGTATCCACTTTGTAGATGTTTGAAGTATTACTTTGTTTAGAATTAGGCACTGTAGCGTCATCCTGTTATAAAATATTACATGTTTCATCTTCGATAAATAAAAACTAAGTACTGAGAAATGAACAAATTTAAATTAGTCTGATAATGAACATTATATGAAATAGTTTATTTTCTTGAGTTTGTTGAAGATTTATCTTTTAAAACCACTTTTTTAAAAATAATTGTCGTAACACTCTTGGTATTCGTATGAGTTTAAAGTCTATATTTTGTTCATTAGTTTGATGTATTTTACTTTTTTTTATTCTTGTGATGATGAATGTTGCAACAGTTCCCGTAAGACGCTGTTTCTGTAAGAAGCTGTTCCTGTAAGAATCTGTTCCTGTAAGATGCTGTTCCTGTATGAGCTGCTCCAGTAAGAAGCTGTTTCTGTAAGAAGCTGTCTCTGTAAGAAGCTGTTCCTGTAATAAGCTGTTCCTGTAAGAAGCTGTTCCTGTAAGAAGCTGTTTCTGTACTAAGCTGCTCCAGTAAGAAGCTGTTCCAGTAAGAACTGTTCCTGTAAGAACTGTTCCTGTCCTTGTATCAAGCTATCCTGTATGAAGCTGTTCTGGTACCAGCTGTTCCTGTATTGCATGTTCCTGTAAACTAAACTGTGCTGTGCAGCGAGCTCCCGTAACAACGCTGTCCGTGTTAGAAGCTGTTCCTGCAACAGACGTCCATAAACAACGTTCCCATACGAAGTGTTCCTTGGCCAGAGTCCAGCAAGTCACGAAGCGAGCCGTGTGAAGACTACGCTAATGTCCACCCAACTCATCGTTGATGTCCTTTAGTCTACCAACCCAGAATCCCAGTGTATTTTGTGTGTGAACGTGTGAAGGCGCAGCAGCCTGACGATATATTGGACCAGCACTCCTGAAACATTTTGGGCTGACAGAGTCAGCTACAGCAATAGGTTTAACTTATCCAAACCCAACTCTGAGGACAAACCAGGAAGCTACATTAAGAGAACTAGACATTATTTGAAGAGATGGGTCGAACTAAGCGGGATTGAGAAAACTTATGACGGTCTTCTTCTTCTTCGTTCTTAATTTTTAGTGTTGGGAGGGATCGAGCCTTATCTGCCAGAGTGTTTGGACTCGAGACTTTTTTTTGAATTTATCAACCATGGGCTTTGCCGACTCGACCATGCTTCCATCACAATTAAGGATACGTGTCAACTGGTTATGCGCCATTGAGACCATTGACTCCGATTTCAGCCTGCTTTTCTTTATGTATTTGCTTCCATAGCCTTTGTCCAACCAAGAACAAACTACAAGGCAGCAGTTGTTTGGTTTTGGAGTTGTCTCTCCTAGAAGAGTGGCTGTCCCCAGCTAACGAGCCTCATCTGCCCGAGGGTTCGAACTCGAGACTTTTCGGTTTAGCAACCATGAGCTTAACCGACTCGACCACGCCGACCCCTATATGACGGTCTGTTTGATCTGATTCTTAAAGACAAAATCTTAAGGAAGGTAAGTGAAGACATTAGGCAACACACACTAATACATAACTCTATGACTTTTGACGAGGTGGAGAAACAGTGTGACAACTATTTCGCTATATTCCCGACGAAACAGTTAGGCAACTCTCCAGATGCACCGACAGAACTTAAAGCTGCAATTGCAGAACCAATGCCATCAGTCTTAAAAGATGACCGACGTCTTAGTAGATCAAATTCTCCGCACCTCAGACACAGCTATAGACACAACACACGTAGCTTGAAATCACCGCAATACAGATACCATCCTAGGGACAACTCTGGACCTCGTCGATCACAATTCACAAGATATAGACAGAACTCTGACTCAGACAGTGATAGTTATGTCCAGTCACCCGGTCCATCTCGACCAACCACAAGGACTTATAACAGCTCGCCTCGACCAAAAACTAAATGTTTTTTTTATGCGGCCTAAAGGGCCACATAGCAGCTGATTGTAATGTCGATACCGAGCGGACACAACGACAGGGGCGTAAGAAATCACCTAAGGTTGATAAGAACCGAAAAAAACAGAAGGTCAGTTTTAGAAACAACAAAAGATGTCCAGTCCCGGAGTTTAGTGGAGAGTGCGAAGATTGCAAACAGTGTATCAACCAAATGAAGTTTTATTACCAATAGAGAACATTGTTAGCGATCAGTGGGAAAAACGTTGTAAGGGAAAACTACCCATCGTCTCAGGGAAATTAGACAACCAGACAGTTACTGTTTTGCGCGACACAGGTTCTGTAGTCATAGCGTGTAGGAAACAGTGGATAGGACCAGATGGAATCGTGGTAGGATGACGATTAAGACAGCCAATGGTGAAAGCAAGAGAGTGCCTAGAGCATTGGTGAGTATTGAAACTCCTTATCTTACTGGAGATTTTCTAGCCGTCCTTTTAGATGACCCCCCTGCAGACCTTATAGTCGGCAATGTAGGGGGAGCCAAGCCTCCATCTAACGAAGACCTTGGTATTATCGCTGCTGTAGAAACAAAAGGGCAAGCAAGAAATAAGAACAAACTAGATGGGAAACAAACTTATAACATCCTAGGCAAAACTGTATCGGCTGAAGATTTTAAGAGACAACAGTCCAACGATGATACCCTCAAAAATGAACTGAAATCGCTGAAATCTGTTAGACATTTTCAAAACTAAGTAAATTACATTTTTTTTTCAAACAATGTTTAATTTCTTTTTTTGTATTTTTATTGTTTATGTGTATTTCAAACTTGTAACATCGTTAAAGAGATTATGATAAGCTATCAACAAAAATGAATAACTAGGATCACAGTAAGCAACATTTGTGTACATTGGTAATTCACTTTTAGCGTACACAATGCATAATGTTTAAAAAAAACAATGTTTTCAGTTAAAAAGCATTACTGGTTAGGAGTAGAATATCATATTTTTTTTTGCTTGATTTTCGTTACTTTATTTGTCCTGCTATATTTCGTTTGTCGTGCTTCGTTATAAATCGAAAATGCTTAGTAAAATTTCGGACACTTCTACAGACGGATTCGTTTATAACTTGGCAGGTAGATCAAGACTAGATGCAAATGTAATATGACGTTCATAAAATTGACTTAAATGGATGCTTAATTAATGTTTTAAGAAATAATTAATATTACCACGCTATTATACGCACATTTTCCAGTTTATATAGTACGCTATAGTTTTTAGTCATGCAACGCATAAACAACTTTTAATATCAAGCTAGTATATATGTATGTACTTAAAAAGGACATAAATATATACATTTCTTTAAATATAATAATGAAATTCTATTTCAAAAACTAAAAACTAAAACTTCAATTTTATTAAATGTATTTACTACATAATATTTAAAAGGTCGATATGTTTAAAGAAGATACTTGAATTTAAAATCTGGTGACAAAAGACGCTAGAAGAAAATAAATGTTAAAATCTCAAAAATATATTCGTTGTCATCGTAGCTAAAATAGTTATCTCTTACACAATCTATTTAATGTAAAAAACACAAACCAAAAATTCGTAAAGTGGAGGCGTTGCTGTGTCTAAAGCTTCCGGTACTGGAGTTGTTTTACAGGTTATTGTTGGCCCTTCTGCACCAACGTTGTAAGTTGTGTCAGTAGATAATGGACCCATTGCGTCTTCAACAACCAATGAGACGGAAGTAACCGCAAGATCTGTTCCACACGAAATTGTGATAATATATTGTATAAATTTTAAATCACGAAAATTATAAAAATATTTTTTATTTAGATTAAAAACACGTTAAAGAAATATGTACAAAAATAATAAGAAGCAAAATGTTATTTAAATGGACACATTAAAATTAGAAAAAAAATATAATTAAAGCTTTATTGAAAAATATGCATCACATTTATATAACAAATTTATTACGATCACAAACTTGCTAACATAAATTGTGCAAAAGAAATCAGGTTGTAAATAGAAACGAAATGTAATTAATCATTCTTACAAATTGCAGAAAAATTACAAAAACTAGATATGTAATAAAATGTCTGAAAATTCTTTTTTAAACTGTGTTTGAAACGTTTAAAAATATTTTACACTACAAGTGGTTGCAATTTATTTACACGATTTTCTACAAACCCACACATAAGTTTTCAAACAGATATGCGGAACAAAATAAAATCTAACAATAAACAACGTGTAAGAAAAATAAAAGCATCTCAAATGATCAATTACTTGGAGAGATGGAAATGGAAGTAGTTTCCAAATTAATTGAAAACAGAAGATGGCGATAGATGTGGTAAGTCCGAAGAATGTATCAAGAAGACATCGCAGGAATGGAGCTAAACAAGGAAAAAGAAAGCAAGGAAGGCCAAGGGAGACGTAGAGGCGCACATCAGGGAAGCAGCTGACAGAGGCAGTACTGTCATGGGGGACTGCCTAGAAAATTTCTGGTGACCGACAAAAGTGGAGGGAGCTATTTGAGGCGGCCCCATGTGTTTTGAGCACCAAAAGGAAAATATGATGATGAAGAAATATAGAAAGGGACTAGTTGGTAAAATAGTTTATATAGAAAAGTTACCACAGCAAATCTTATTTAATATGTGCACATTATTTCAGTTTTGAGGAAATTATGCAGACCGTCATATAAGCAAACTACGAGTTTTACGACAGTGAAATGTATTAAAAGAAACAAGCCTGCCATAATAAGTAAAAAATAATGTATCCAATGCCATACAAACTTACTGGTTACCAAAGTGGGTAGGACAACACTGCCTTCAGATAATACAATGATGCCATTGGATGGACCGGGATTGCATGTCAATGTTTTACCCGAATTGACCGCAGTCAGCATAAAATGGGATGACAGAGATGAGGTGACTTCTACAATAGTAACACTATCAATCTGCAATAAAGGAAACGTTGCATTATAATTTTCATAAAACAAAAGTACTGCAACGTTAAAATAAACGCAATTAATATTTTTAAAAATTACCCAAATACACGCTTTTTTTAAAGTTAGAAATTATCAATATTTATAATTTCATTAAAAATTGCATTAATCATCAGATTTCTCGGATTGTTGTGAACTCTTTTAATGTATATTGTTCAGTATAGTGTTGGTTTTTGAATGGGGTGTGCGATGTTGTGGTTTAGGTTGTCGAGTGGCGTGCGGAGATGTGTGGACTATGGTTATGTGTGGTTTATTTCGGAGTGTCGTTAATTGTGTCGTGGGATGTGGTTATGCTATGTTTGGTAAGGTGATTGGAGGAGGGGGGAGGTGTAGAACGCGTGGTGTAGGGTTTGGTTTCTGGATAATGTGGAGCGTTTTTATGTGACTTTATGTCTCTCAGTCAGTTATCGATATAACTATTTTGCCTTCGTATTAAATATGGAGAATGTGGCATGTGTGCAGTTTTTTTTATTTAAAAGAAGCTTTATCATCTTTAAATTAAAATTGCATAATTACTATTCACTTACCATATATACAATATTTCCATTATAGCCTATGGGAAGATTATTACAGGAGACTGTTATTTCTCTTTCAGAATATAGCTTATTTGATCGTGGAGAGTCAATAACTAAATGTAAATCTGGGATATCTGTAAACGAAAAAACATATGTATCAATTGTAGATAGTGAAGCTTAGCATCGACCATGCTTTGATCATTGAACAATCCAAAAGGCCGACAGGACATAAGGCCGACAGCCAAACGGCCGACAGTCCATAAGGCCGACAAACCACAAGGCCGACAAGCATAAAAATAATAATATCGCAAAATATGTGTTACAACATAGCTTCTATCTTGACAACCATCGAAATAAGGCATGAAATAAGGTGAAACGTTCAAGAGAAGAGACGGTGCTAGTTACTATTCTTATAAGGTCAAGTGACTGGAGATTAAGGGAGTGTCTTAAACACAAAGGATCAACACCTAAATATTGCGAAATGCTGTCACTGCTGTCTTTCATAGCTCTTTCTATGTCAAAGGGGTGGGATAATCATCAAAGAACAAAGTCAAAAGCTGCCGGCATTATCGCCCACATGCAACAAGGTGAAAGAGACAATGTTAGTTGTGATCCTTATAAGGTGGACAATTGGGTCCATGCGACTGGAGATTGGTGGCGTTACCACCATATTTCGCAAAGAAATCAAAGAAACCGAATCAAGTAGACCAATCACGTGCCTTGACTGGACTACATGTTAAATACCGACACACTTTGAATTGTATTTTAGTTGCGTGAAAAAAGTGTATACTATATTCGTTGGATTCATTAATTCTGTTGTGATTTTGATACAAGTGTGCCAAACTTCTGTGTGAAAACTTGCCCCTGTGATTTTCCTATTTAAGGACCAATATATCGTCAACAAATAATTGGTTACATCGTGTGTATTATTTTAACCTAATGTATGTACCTCAGAATATTTATGAGAAAATTAAACTTAAACAGGCGTATATAATTACATATTTTAGATATTAAACATGTCTGTAATTGTAGTTTGTTGTTTTATAAAACTTGTCGTTCTTTTGTCTTGTCGGCCTTTTGTCTTGTCGGCCTTTTGTCTTGTCGGCCTTTTGTCTTGTCGGCCTTTTGTCTTGTCGGCCTTTTGTCCATGTCGGCCTTTTGTCCATGTCGGCCTTTTGTCCGTGTCGGCCTTTTGTCCATGTCGGTCTTTTGTCCGGATCCCATACATAACGCCAATTTCAAAACACAGTATGCTGCATTACGTTTTGTTCTCACCGAGTATTTAATACCTTTAAACTTGCCAGGGTGATAAAGGCATACAATTTCAGAAATACCTTTCAGGTCTGTCTTATGACGTATTGTAAGAATCTAGCGTATTGTTGGGTTTGAGATTAAAAAATGCATGGAAGGATTTTTGTGTTCGTAAATAAAGAATATTTGACAGTGAATTGCTACGGAAAATAGTGACGTTTTTGGGTATGGTCGTTGTTGCTGTCGAAACAAACGATAGTAAGTCTTGTCATCTTGTCTAGGATGTACATTAGAAAAGGGTCTGGTCCAGAGTTTCTTCCAGGCATTTCTTCGGAGGGGGGGGGGGCCTAGAACGTCTACCCCTCCGCCCCCCCCCCCCCCCCCCCAAACAAATTGAATGTATATAGGAAATAAATACTTTTACTAGTGACCACCCGCGGAAATTTTAGTCCACCCCCCCCCCCCCGAAAATTTCAAGTGCCCTGCCTCTCTTCTCTCCCCCCCCCCCCCCCCCCCCCCCCCCCCGCAAGAAAAAAGTCTTGAGGAAACTCTGGTCTTGTCTAATTTGCTCAAGGAAAAGGTAATTTTGTCTAGCTTAACCAGTAGATCTGGTACTGATGCCTTGTTAGACTGTATTCACAGCGTGTTCCTGTCTAAACAAGAGAAAGAAGTGTAAGCCTATATGTATAACCCATTACTCATTATTTTTGTTGTAACGTCGAGTGGCTAAATTCTAGAAAATATTGTCACTGTTTTAAATAATGGTAGGCCTACTGTAAGCCAAATCTGTCTCAATGCCGACCAACATATTAACCGACCTTGACAAAT
The DNA here is from genome assembly GCF_028476545.2 of Physella acuta. Lineage (NCBI taxonomy): Eukaryota > Metazoa > Mollusca > Gastropoda > Physidae > Physella > Physella acuta. Next base: position 16,603 of record NW_026733664.1, on the reverse strand, counting down.
CTGTGATAGTGTCTTTTTCAACGCCCTATTACTTTCTGCTAAGTTAGGAATATTAGCTGATCCTGCTTATTTAAGTAGCATTGATTATGAAGCAGATAATTATAGAATAACTTAAAATACATCAGTCCAAAATAGTCTAAACTTAATACTTTGATGAGGTGGTACACATTTAGAAAAAATACTTACAACAATGATCTGTTATATCCATAATGGTGAGAGCAGCACTTTTGTCAGAGTTCAAACTATCAATGCTTGCAACAGCTTGACATCTAGTTATAAGGTTTATTAAAGATATACACTTTACATTTTTTTGAAAATGTAACATTTTTGAGAGTTTGCAATTCATGCATTAATGTTTCATCGTATGTTTTATAAATCAAAATACCATGTATTTAATATAATCATCAAACAATAATAACGAAGCAATTAAAAATTGCAACAACAGTAATAAATTATATAAAGATAAAATGGACTGTTTTGCATACAATAAAATTGCGTTTGTGCTTTTGTTTGAGTTTCATTTTTCGTTTGTGTTCGCGTTTGCTTGCGCGTGCGTGTGTTATATGTATATGTGTATGTTTACGCAATGTAGGGACAAATTTAGAATATAAAGAAATAAACTATTACATTCAAATTCTTTTAGACTTACTTGTTGACTGAAAACTTAGAAAATTGTGTCGGCTTGATTTGCCATTATTGCTATTATTGTTAAATTTCTTAAAGCTACTAAGCATTTTTTACTTATTTGTTTTAGGAACCTAAATCAGTTATATATATATATATATATATATATATATATATATATATATATATATATATATATATATATCTTTGCTACTTGGCAATTGAATAAGAAAAATTGGAAAAAATATAATTTATAATAAGATTATATATATTTTATTTTGCATAAGACATAACAAAACAACTTGATTATATGTAAGCACACATTGTTTTTTTTTAATTTGTGTCCAGGAAATGGGCAGATGAAGAAGAGTGCATCTGTTTTAACAATTACGGTATGCAAGCTGGTAATGTTGTCATCACTATGCCCAGCCGCCTTAGTTTCCCTATCGTGAGTCAGGTACCCATCAGAGCTGAGTTTACTCAGGGATGTCATACGGACTCGAGCCTGTGATCCAAACTCAAGACTTTCGAGTTAAGATTCGTAAGCTCTACCACCCTACCAGTAGCGGATTAAGGGGAGGACTGAGAGGACTGCCATCAGGGGCCCCCGATTTTTAAGGGCCCGCAAATTTACTACTTAATTGTTGGTTTTCACTATACAAACTAAAGTTTTCATATTTGCATCAAAAGGTTCAATTTTTTTAAAATCTAACACGTGCACCCACTTAATTATAAATACCAACTGTAATTACCTCATACCAAGACATTGTTTATATCAAGCCGACGCCATCTAAAATAACACAGTCCAGACAAGCGATCGTTTATTTTAGTTCCCTTTACAGCACCCGAGTAGTGATAAAATATTGCCCTATCTTTTATTTTAAAAAAAAAAGTTATTTCAACAAATCGTGTTACTAGTTGGTAAAACAATTTTTAAAAAAATACTGTATTTGGTCTACACTGTGAATGTGTTCTCACTCGCAAGCATTCAGGCAACCAACATTATAGTCTAACCCTAGAAATCAATGGAATAATTTGTGACCATCTTTAAATTGTGTTAAAATGACAAGCCATTTTATTTACCAAACAAAATTGCTACAAAAATTTGAGTTGTTCCCAATGTAAAAACTTCAAAACGCCCCGCCACTTATCAGTTGTCGTCGTTTTTCTGCACGGAAGTTGTTTACATAAAGCGATTTTCCCTAAAATTGTATACATTTCAGACCCTATTTAGATATATCCCAAATAATATGCCGAGTAAATAAACATATAAAATCTACTTCATCTGCCCAATGGATAGCTAGTCTAATGAGAAGTTTTTACTTTACTTACTAATTTGGTTTAGGTGTTACATAGGTCACTATATTATCGTTTCCATACCGTTACCAATATAATAGCAAGAGACCCACGCTTTTCGTTATAGTTATTTAAATAGTAGAGTATAACAATAATAATATATTTAAAGAAAATAATGTATTTTTCTCATTTTAAGTGCATTATTACATAAAAGCTTTTAATTAAAATGTTTTTAATATTTTTTTAAAGCCGGTTTTACAATTCTTTGTATTACTCACATTGTGTTAATACATGCAAGGAGAAACAAGATAAAGATCGTTAGCATTGCCCGTGTAAAAGATACTGGTTGCTATTATACTTTTTCATCCTCTGAAATGTTCTTATTTAACTTTAATACTTCAGCGAATATATTTTAGAGTAGTAACTTTAAATGTTAATTTATTGTACAGCTGTTAGTATGTAGTATGTCTTGAGATTTATACTATTTAATGTTGTATTGCAATTCAGTGTAGGATAATAACATTTAAATGTAAAAATTCCTAAATAGTTACTCGTATGTGCCGGCTTGGGTAATGCTTATGTTCTGAGTAGCGGCAGTGGTCCTTATACCGTCGTGATACCAGGCATAGGATGTGGCACCAGCAACTGTTGAACAGGTCAAGACGCCTTGAAATCCGACACAAATATCGGTATTTCTACCTGCTTCTTGTGCTGCTACAGGTGTGGTTAATTTTTCTTCAGATAAAAAAAAAACAAAATAAAAAATGGAACATATTTTTAAATTATTTAACATGTTGATATGTATAGAATTCAAGGGAATTATTGTTTTTTATTATATATAATTTTAGGCCGTTAAATGTTTTCTCTTGTATGATTTTGTTTGTTTAAGAAAAAAGTTTTTTTGTGTGAAATATTCTAGAATATTTCTTTAGAAAAATTTTTAACATTTCCTCGATCCATTACCCCACATCTGTTGACAAAAAAATTAATTATTTTTTCTATTAACAGATCAAATGTAAATGACGAATTGCAACGCTTTTTAAAAATAAGTTGGTCAGATAAAATACTAACTCCTTATGACACAAAAAGAGGATTTGTGTCCAAAAAAATATTTCTTATATAGAAGATTTTGTTGTTGGTGTCCTGACGTTTAAAGTTATGTTTATTAAATTAAGTCACTAAGGTAAATAATTTTAAATTACAAAATCATATATTTGAAACTACTTATTTTGAAAAATGATAATAAATTAACTCATTTTCACGACATTACAAAAATATGCTACCTGCTTTCAAACAAAACAAAATTGGTACAAATTAAACTGCTTTTCCCAGGCAGCCAGATGTAAAACAAGTTTGACCTGTGGATACCTTTAAGCCAATTTGATACATACAATATGTAATCCATACTGCAATTTCCAAGTGAGGTAAAAAAAAAACAATTGCAATTTGAAGTTATTTAGTAGTTCAATGTTTTGTGATTGACTTCTTATTTTGGGCTAAACTGTATTATTTATACTCTACTAGCCGTCCCGGCCAGGCCCTGCTCTGGCTTCTGTGAAAAACCTTTCTGTTAAAGACCATTACCTGTGTGTTTAGTAATCATCATAAACCCGGCATTGCCCACCCAAACCAACACCAACCAAAACCAAAACAACAAAACGCAAACATAACGCTAACACAATTACAAATACAAACGAAAACAAAAACCTAACAACAAACCCAACCACAACCACAAACACCAATACAAACACAAAGAAAAAACAAACAAAAAAGCAAACGAAAACAAAAACCTAACAACAAATCCAACCACAAACACCAATACCAACACAAAAAAAACAACGCAAAAGCAAACGAAAACAAACCAAATCCAAACGCAAAACCAACCAAAAACACAAATACAAACCCAAAGAAAAAACACAAACAAAAACGAAAAAAGAAAGAACAAAAACGAACCAAATCAAAACGCAACCACTAACGCAAACCCACCTAAACACAAAGAAAACACTAACGCGAACATAAACGCCCGGGGCGGAATCACCTGTTTTAGCTTAATGAACGACTATAGTACCCCAACTTATTCATAGTCTTTTGCACTCACTTAAACGAACGCGCCTGTTTCAATTTAATGAACAATTTTAATACTCTAAGCTTATCCGTAAAATACCTACAACATTTGCACTTGATCAATCCCCGCTAATTATGTAATTATTTTTTTTCCCAACACCAAAACAAAGTAATAAAAAGTAAATTCTTTTCCACTAATGCAATGGTTTTATAAAGGGAAGTAATTGTGTTTTCCTAATTTATCAAAGGGAAGTAAGTGCTATAGGACTAAATAAAGACATAATTAGAATTTTTGTAAAAGATGATATTCTTTAAAAAAACTTGTGTTTAATGAACATGCCGAAAATTATTACTGTCAGTTTGATAAATAAAAATTATTTCCCAACACTTTCAATATTAATTTTTTAACTCATAGCTTTAGACCATAAGGACTTTAATTATCTAACACTTTAATCCATCGAGCTACGTCAACGACAAACAAATATGTTTTTACATACAGAATTGAGCTTTATATATTAGATAACAATACAGGGCACTTGTTATAATATATCTAATTCAGGGGTCGGCAACCTTTTGAAGCGGAAGAGCCCAAAGTTACAATTTTTAAAATTTCCCTGGTTTTAAAGAGCCGCTAACATTATTTTTATTTCAAATATTTTATTTTTTAATTAAGATTATCAGTATTTGTGCAAGGAGCTGAAGAGCCGCATCTTGATATCAAAAGAGCCGCATGCGGCTCGCGAGCCGCAGGTTGCCGACCCCTGATCTAATTGAAATACATCCCGACCATGTGTACTTGCGTGTGGTGTATTTTAACTAATCTGTCGACCAATGCCCACCCCCTTCAATCCGTCCTTCTTTCCACCCATGCATCCAACAACCCACCCATCCATTTACTTATACACACAACTACTTGTCCACCTACTCATTGATAAACCCAAAGAACCATCCCATCCTTCCATTCATGAACGCGTCCTATACTCAATGCAACTATTTATCTGTCTATCTGCATAACCAAATAGTATTTATCTAGCTTTTGAAAATACACAGTCGTCTTTAAAATCACATTTTCTGATCGCATTGAGACTGTCAATACTTACTTCCGCATCCAGTTCGAATTGAAGTGTAGTCATTATATTTACAGACACATAAATTTGATGCGCAAACTGCCGATGTAAAATCTGTATCCGTGCAATCGCTATCAACAGAACACTGGCCGCAAAACACAAGAGGCTTTAAGACTGAGGATAAAGTAAAATATGATTGCCGAAAACAAGTATACCTTTAGATTGTGCAATAATACCGTCATAGCTTTGTCGATGTAGTTGTAAGTGAAGTGAGAATGGCTTTTTTTAAGAAACGTGTTGTTTTGGTCGTATTTCTGCTTAATTATTTGTACATTATATTATATCTAAAATATTTTTTTACATATAGCTTTGTAAAGACGGTATCGTAAATGAAGTAAATATTCTTAAAAACAATGAAATTAAACTAAACATTCAAAACTTCATAATGCCGCGTATTACAAATATCTTTTGATGGTCCTAGGTGCTTTGACCACAGGTACTTTGACCACGGGGGTTTTGACCATAGGGGGTTTGACCACAGCGGAGCTTTGACCATAGGGGATTTGACCATAGGGGCTTTGTCCACAGCGGGGCTTTGACCACAGATGGGCTTTGACCATAGGGGGTTTGACTACAGCGGGGCTTTGACCACAACGAGGCTTTGACCACAGAAGGGGTTAACCATAATATATAGATTTTAAAATAGAAATTATAAACTGTTATTTGATTTAAACTTATGATACAATAAATACGATTTCATACATGTTTCATGCTAGTCAATTGAAATTAACTAAAAAAAGTAAAGTACGATATTTTAGTCTCCACATAAAGGCTGGTGCTAGGCCTCATAGATTTATTTAGAATAGAAATGAAACACAATTTATGTGACATATATTAAGTTTCACAAAAAAATAATGTAGATGTACTTTAAAATACATAACATATATAGAGGATAAAAAAATGACAACAGTATAGTCAAACAAATAATACTTGTATGGTTAACTAAATGACAGATGAATTAACATATTATTACATCCTGCCGCCATTTAAATTATAATTACACAACTTTTATAATTAATCCTTACCAAATATGGACAAAGCGCTTGTTATCAAACGCCAGCATTGGATAAAACACCTGAGATCAAAGAACCTATGTGGACAAAACACCTATAGTCAAGGCCGTACACAGCGCTAGTGATCAAACACCCGTTGACAAACCGCCTGTGATCAAAGACCCTATATGGACAAAACACCTGTTGTTAAACCCCATATGGTCAAGGCCCTATGGTCAAAGCCCCATTATGGTTAAAACCCCGCTGTGGTCAAAGCCCTTATGGTCAAAGCACCTGTGGTCAAAGGTCCGCGCACCCTTTTGATCCAATTACTGTAGTGTTTAGATTATTAATTATCTTTAAAATAACAGATTTGTAGCAAAATGTTACAAAATTTAAATAGCAAACAAATTAATATTTATATTTTAAAATCATTAATTTAGTAAATAAAACATGAGCATTTGTTTTTGCTGTAAAGATTACTCCTTTCTGTTATTTACCATATAATGTATAAAAAAAAATCCAGAAATTTAGAAAAACTAAAACAATAATTATAAAATTTAATTACATTTTATTTTCTTAATTTTTCAACCTAGTGTTATATTTAGTAGAGACTTTTATTAAAAGTTGGGAATTCTTTTTACAAATAAAAAATAAAATGTTAAATGTCACATTTCTAAAGTGAAAAAACATGTGTGTTCAATTTTTTTAAAGATTAGTCATCCTGGCACAACACAGTTTTGGTGTAATGATAGGTACAACAATAAGCTAGTCTCACAATATTATCAATAGCATGGAGAAGTAGACCAATAAAAGGACTTTAAATTGAATTAAGCAAAAATAAAAACCTGCATTATAAGCTTCATAATGCACTGCAACTAAAAATATTAAAGCGGTAATGATCTACCCTACACTTTCTCAAATATTATAATATAACACTACGGGGGATGGCAACTCGGGATATTGACATGATTTTTAATAAATTTTTAATTACTTAAACTTTAAAAAATAAAATAGAATCTCGTATAAAAAAGAATTGCGTACCAAGTGAAAGGCAAACAATGTGTATAATAGTGCGGAATATCAGTACTTTATAAATTCATATGCGTTTTTTGAGAAATAAAAAATAGTGTAAATTACTACTTCAGAACAACGGAAATTGCTAAAAATTTGTCGGAAGGCAGACAATTAGATTTTTTTACTTATATTTGAAATTCTTTTTATCTATCTGAAACAGTACTTAAGTTATAGGTATTTGAAAAACCATAAGTAGAATAAAATTCACTTCCGGTTATCGGAAATAGCTGAAACGTAATTACAGAGCTAAAAATTTGTTATAATACTTATATATGAAATGTCATCAACCTAGCTGTATCGGTACTCAAGTTATCGTGTTCACAAACGCACACACATACACACATACATATACACACACAGACATACGGACATAATTGCAAAGCCCAGTTTTTTCCGACTCGATTACACATAAAACGCCGAAATTGGGATTTATAATTTTTTCCCTATTAAATCAAGTCCCCTATAGCCCTATAGCCTACTCCGTAGCCTATATGATGAAGTACTGAGGTGTACGACGGTGAAAACTGTCAAACTGCATGCGATTTTTGTGACCATAACAATACTACCTCTATACTTTGTAAACGAGAAAGAAAAAATGTGTTCTTTTAAAAATAAATGCTTTGGTCGCTCACGAGATTCCTTACATATCTTAGCGACTTAAGATTTTTGTTAAAGAAAGCAAGTTTTATTTCCTTCTAATTCAATGCATTAAAAGCTTACTATTATAAAAAGTTTTTAAATATGTTAATTTTTCACATTTAGTTATTCGTTCTATATGAAGTTGACACAAATAAAAATATTTGTGTCTGCACCCGATCAATAGCTTACGAACTCTAAAAGACATCTGCACATCTCCTCTTAGTTCGTGGTCGACGCTTAAGTAAACTAAACTTGTAAAACAATAGATTATGCACCTAGTTTTCAATCTTATTACTAACCTAATTGCCATTGAGGTTAAAAATAGATATTCTTGCATTTCCATTTAAGATAAATGTAAATGAAGATTTCAGCATTATAAGTAGATTAAAATTGAGTTACAACATTTTCCACAACCCAAAAACATATTAATAAAAACGTTGTGAAGTAAGGAGAAGGTTATAAGAACGGTTGAGGCTCTAAATGTAACAACTATGCACAATCTCTACCTATAAATAACACTGCTTTATATTTGAAGACTGTTATATGATTTTGATTTTAATAAACATAGTTTGCAAAAATTAGCTAAGGTACGAATAAAATCTCAGCAATCAAAAGTATGTACACGTACTATAAATAAATAAATATATATATATATATATATATATATATATATATATATATATATATATATATATATATATATATATATATTGTAGGGCTAATGTAACACGGGCATAGTAACCAGGAGACGTTTGTCTCTGTTATTACGTAACATTCTTCTGAAACGCTTCACAAGATTAATGGTTGCTTATTGAATCTTGTGTTCATTAAAATGTGTTGGTCAGAAGACCTCGCTAACCACTTGTGAGATTATAAAAATTCTACGCAAAGCTAATGGCATGGCTAGACACATCACTTTAATTATTTAGGGAGCAAAAACGTTACTTTTCGTATGCAGCCAACATCTTTTATGAATGCTGTACAATTTGTTCAGCAAATTTGTTTTACTAATTTATCGAAAACATAATTAATTTATTAAAATCAAGCAAACTTAAGAAAAACATTATCTTACAGACATTGGTGATTGTCACCTATTTTTATGTTTAAGTATTACTGTTAACATATTTTAAAACGCAAACCAAATTAAAAACACACTCTCGAACATATACACAAACACAAACACAAATTTAAAAGCCAACAGAAAAGTAAGCGTTAACACAATTACAAACACAAACGCTAACACAAAAGCAAACGCAGATAGAAATGCAAACTTAAAAAGAATTAAAAAATTAAACGCAACAAATACAATAGCAAAAACGCAAAAACAAACACAAAACAAACCGAAACACAAACGCAAATAAAAATCATATAATCATTAACTCAAAGACAAACGGAAATGCAAACACAAGAATAAACACAAACGCACAAACAAACTAAAAAAATAAACCCAAACATAATTACACACAAATACAATTGCAAACACAAAATGACGCATAATCGCAAACAAAAAGACAAAATCAAATGTTAACACAAACGCAAAGACAAACGAAAATATAAAAACGAACACAAAAAAAAACGCAGACGCAAATTAAACTAAAAACACAAATGTAAACATAAACACAATTACACAAATACAAGTTCAAACACAAAATGACGCAAAATCGCAAACGAAAACACAAAATCAAATGTTAACACAAACGCAAAAACAAACCAAAATACAAAAACAAACACAAAAATAAACGCAGACGCAAATTAAACTAAAAACACAAATGTAAACATAAACAAAAAAGCAAACCCAAAAGCAAAAGGAAAGTTAACGCAAGCATAATTAAAAACAAAAACACAAATACACATCCAAATGCAAACATAAACGAATACAGAAAAGTAAACGCAACACATACAAAACGAAATCGCAAAAAGAAACACAATCGTTTATGCAAAAACAAACACAGACGCAAGTACAAACCAACCCCAACACACAAAGACTAATACAAACACAAACATAAATACAAGTAAAAACTCAAACGCAAACGGAAACGGAAACTCAAACACAAACTCAAACACAAACGCACACAGAAACCAAAAATTGAAAGTAAACGCAAAAACAAACACAAAAGCACACAGGAACGCAAACAGAAAAATAAACGCAATTACAAGCTCAAGCCAAAACACAAACACGAACGCAAACTCAAAAGCAAAAGAAAACGATCATAACACAAACAAAAACACCAACGATAACCTGAAAGTAAAAGTAACGTAAACGAACGCAAGCAAAACGTAAACACAAAAGGAAACGCAAAAACAAACACAATTTAAAATACAAACAAAATGGTATGAAAAGTCAAGGTAATCATTCTAAATTTATGAAAAAATATTTTTTACAATATGGCAAGCGATAAAATTATAGTTACATTTTAAAAATTAAAGCCTTTAGCGAACCGTCGATTACAATCGTTTTTATACTTTTGTATCGAATCTAAGCCATTTGAAAAAGTGTAGTTATTATCTTAATTCAAATATTTTAAAAAAATGCCCTCAACCTCTTCTTGATGTCAACCGGAATGGACAGGGAGGGTAAAACAATAAAAGTCAGAACCATTGTCCAAACCACAAACGCAAACACAAAAGTTTTTTTTCGTAATAGAGCTCATATAACGAGAATTTCACTCGCGGTCTTCTTTTAGCCCTCGTCGAGGGCTTTGAGTGAAACCGACAGGTTCGCCCTACTGCCTAACCATTTACCTAAGAGCATGCAAAAAATTAGCAATGGTAAACAGAGGGTAAAGGCCCTGAATTCTATGTTGAAAGTACCCTCTGTTTTCCTATAAAATACAAAGATTATATAGGGAAATACGACTGGTCATTTTTTTACCCATTTCCAGATTTTTCCCGGACATGGCGAGTTTTTTCTGACACCCCTAAGTGTTCTCCTACCACCTCAAAAAATATCAAGGGGATCGTTCGGCAAGAATTTTTTTCGTTATATAGCTCAAATAAGGAGATTTCCACTTGCGATCATGTATTAGCCCTCTACGAGTGCTTTGAGTCAAACCGACAGTTTTCGCTAAAGGTCAAGCCATTTACCTAGAAGCAAGCAAAAAATAAGCCAGATATACTGAGTTAAAGTACCCTAAAATCCGCGTTGAAATGACCCTCTGCTTTTCCCATAAAATACAAAGATTATATAGAGAAATACTACTGGTCAGTTTTGACCCATTTCCAGATTTTTCCCGGACATGGCGAGTTTTTCTGACACCCCTAGGCAATCTCCTACCACCTCACAAAATATCGAGGGGGTTCGTTCGGCAAAAGTTTTTTTTCGTAATAAAGCCCGTATAAGGCGCCGGTCAGTCGAGGTCAGTTTTGACCACCTCTCCGTAGACTTTTCGGCCAACCGTTACCGGCACTCGTATTCTATCGCTCCAATGCATCATCGCACCAAATTTGACGCGCCTGGGGCGCCGGGAAGTGCCCTATCGGGCACTTGACCACTTTGCTTTATATATATATATATATATATATATATATATATATATATATATATATATATATATATATATATATATATATATATATATATATATATATATTTTAAGCTAGTATATTTAAAAAGTATAGTTTACTTACCCAAAAAGACAAACGTCAATGAAATCCGCAGCATAACATGTCGTTCCATACTCAAAGAGAAGTAAACAAAGTATCACTTCTTAATTTTAACAAACGAATCTTATTTTCCAGAGATTACAGTCATTTCGGTTTTCAAATAAGATTATAAATCATATTTATTTTTAAAAAGTAGAGACAAACTTAAAAACACAAAAGCTGAATACGCTTGCCATATGCGCATTTCACGTCTAACTAGCTTTTATACCACTGCACCAATTAATACGCGCGTGGCGCAATCAATGTCATTTTTGGAAAATCAATGTTTATTTAGGTGTTCTGTCATTTTGGAGCACGTAGTGGCGGCACTACTATACCGCCTGATCCCGCATTACGGAGATGGTGGTGGTGGGTGGGGCGGGGAGGGGGAGGGGGGCCAGCAGGTTTTTTCCATCTTTATTATACAAAGATTAAACAGCTTATAATTGGCACAATTGTAAAAAAAAACAAAGGACAAAAATAAAATAAAAAGTGCAACCCATGCATTTAATAATTTATTCATATATTATTCAAACGACGTTCGAGCTCCGAAAATATTATAGAAAGAAATTGATGTTTCTAAAAGTAAAAAAAAATATGTAAGCTGTGGTGTGACTTTTTAGATGTGAATGATCAAGTTGCATTTCAGGACTTGGCGGGACACGCGGCAGGTGAAGTAGAGTTCACCTGTTTTTGTGACCTCCGTTTATAAAGAGTGTGGGCAGTCACATGCTGAACAGAATTATTTTTTTTAAATAAAAAAAAAATTGTTGTCTAAAATGTATAGTCTTTTTAGATGTGGGGTCTGAATTTTTATGTCTGTCTGTCTGTCTGTCTATCTATCTGTCTGTCTGTCTGTCTGTCTGTCTGTCTGTCTGTCTGTCTGTGTGTCCTTCTGTCTGTCTGTCTGTCTGTCTGTCTGTCTGTCTGTCTGTCTGTCTGTCTGTCTGTCTGTCTGTCTGTCTGTCTGTCTGTCTGTCTGTCTGTCTGTCTGTCTGTCTGTCTGTCTGTCTGTCTGCCTGCCTGCCTGTCTGTCTGTCTGTCTGTCTGTCTGTCTGTCTGTCTGCCTGCCTGTCTGTCTGTCTGTCTGTCTGTCTGTCTGTCTGTCTGTCTGTCTGTCTGTCTGTCTGTCTGTCTGTCTGTCTGTCTGTCTGTCTGTCTGTCTGTCTGTCTGTCTGTCTGTCTGTCTGTCTGTCTGTCTGTCTGTCTGTCTGTCTGTCTGTCTGTCTGTCTGTCTGTCTGTCTGTCTGTCTGTCTGTCTGTCTGTCTGTCTGTCTGTCTGTCTGTCTGTCTGTCTGTCTGTCTGTCTGTCTGTCTGTCTGTCTGTAATACCGGCATTGTTGTGGTACCAACAATACTTAATGTTACATGATTTTCACAGTTTCAACTTAACACATTGCTGCCTAACTGTATTTTTTAGTATTCTCACACGTGTATCCACACGATGTAGCCTACGTCTGAACCCCTACCTCTCACCCTCCACGCCCCTCTCACACATTTGCGTGTGTGACGTATTTTGGAGACAACTCCCACCCCCTTTATGGGAAATACATTGCTGCAAAGTTTTAAACGACAAGTCTAGACGTAGTGGTTGAACTAATGATTTCGAAATTCTATTTAGAAAAGCAGACAGAAGTGTCACGATAATTAAAGCTTGCGTAAACCATAGACACGACAAGTGACAAAAGACTTGCATTTATGTATTGGTCGAATTTAGCTTAATTACTTGTTCATTTTTAGCTAAGCGCCATACATGATCAAGTTCAAGTATTCAAGTTTATTACTGTTTCGTTCGGCTTGGCTGCCGATGCAAGAGCGATGCGTGTATGTCCTAGCTGTGGTGGTCTCTTATCTGCATTCAGGCGTAACAAATCTGTTGAGGAAATTAAACTTTTTTCACGCTAAGACATTAATTATATGTCGAGCGAGACAAAGTATTGAAACGATTACAATTACAATTAACAATTACAATTACAATTAACCTGCAATGTAGCAAAAATAGTGTCCTTATGTTATAAGCAGTGGTGGAACTACCTGACTGATAAACGCCACAGGTGGCAAGAAGTGGGTGAGGGAGGTTGTTGGTGTACACACCGTATCTATGTGTTATATATTCCTGTTTCTTTCGAGAGGTTAGGCCGTTAAACCTAGATTTTTATGGTCGTTTTGTCGAGTGTGTGGCCCCTTTATGTCGACCTAGCTACGATCGATCTCGCCTAGAGTTGGAGGGCCCAGACAAAAATGACGTAGAGGAACCCTTAACGTACGCCTAATTGTCAGTGCCGTTCCGTTGGTCTCTCGTGAGACGCAGGTCACGCTACCACTGGGGTTTTGTTGCAAGCCGTTGCTTGGTTTTAACATAACATGTAATGGCCCAGCATGTCCCTAGTGTAGGCTGCTCTGTAAAACGAATACATGCGCTATAAGGTTCACGGGGCGCCGTAAAATGCCCCTGATGCAGATTTACAGTTGAAGAAGTACCAGTGAAGTACTCAAACTGGGAAAACTATGGGCTGGGGCGCCGGATGGTGACCTGGTTATGTTATGGATTAAATTATTGATTTTATTATCTCTCCGTATCTCTAGTAAACGGCACCCTTTAAAAATAATGCAGGAACCATTATGTTACATTTGGAAGCCCGGGTAATATCAAGTCACACGACCACTAAAACACAAGCAAACGCATTTGGCTAGGTTTAACAAACGATTATAGTAGCCCACCTTATGCATAACGTTTGGCACTCCTGTAAACAAACGCATGCGTAAGAGCAATCTTGGCTAATCCCGGGGCACACATAGTAATAAAAAAAAAAGGTTGGCCGTCGCTGGATGCGCCTAGTGCATTTTATCCGTTAAATCAAGTAGTACACTCGACCACCTGTGAAGGATGTTCAATCAACGATTCCAGGTGCTAATATATGAAACTAAGGGCCCTACATTTCATCCTACTTGGAACCCCGGAGCTTTTCCAGAAGTGTTCTCAAAATGAAACCAGTGTCATGGCTATTGCATGAAATGTGTAGAAATGCTTAAAAAGCAAACAAAGAATAAAACACACAGATTACATATACATATACATATACATATACATATACATATACATATACATATACATATACATATACATATACATATACATATACATATACATATACATATACATATACATATACATATACATATACATATACATATACATATACATATACATATACATATACATATACATATACATATACATATACATATACATATACATATACATATACATATACATATACATATACATATACATATACATATACATATACATATACATATACATATACATATACATATACATATACATATACATATACATATACATATACATATACATATACATATACATATACATATACATATACATATACATATACATATACATATACATATACATATACATATACATATACATATACATATACATATACATATACATATACATATACATATACATATACATATACATATACATATACATATACATGTACATATACATATACATATACATATATATATATACATATACATGTACATGTACATATACATGTACATGTACACGTACATGTACATGTACATGTACATGTACATATACATGTACATGTACATGTACATGTACACGTACATATACATATACATGTACATGTACATATACATATACATGTACATATACATATACATGTACATATACATATACATATACATGTACATATACATGTACATATACATATACATATACATATACATATACATATACATATACATATACATATACATATACATATACATATACATATACATATACATATACATATACATATACATATACATATACATATACATATACATATACATATACATATACATATACATATACATATACATATACATATACATATACATATACATATACATATACATATACATATACATATACATATACATATACATATACATATACATATACATATACATATACATATACATATACATATACATATACATATACATATACATATACATATACATATACATATACATATACATATACATATACATATACATATACATATACATATACATATACATATACATATACATATACATATACATATACATATACATATACATATACATATACATATACATATACATATACATATACATATACATATACATATACATATACATATACATATACATATACATATACATATACATATACATATACATATACATATACATATACATATACATATACATATACATATACATATACATATACATATACATATACATATACATATACATATACATATACATATACATATACATATACATATACATATACATATACATATACATATACATATACATATACATATACATATACATATACATATACATATACATATACATATACATATACATATACATATACATATACATATACATATACATATACATATACATATACATATACATATACATATACATATACATATACATATACATATACATATACATATACATATACATATACATATACATATACATATACATATACATATACATATACATATACATATACATATACATATACATATACATATACATATACATATACATATACATATACATATACATATACATATACATATACATATACATATACATATACATATACATATACATATACATATACATATACATATACATATACATATACATATACATATACATATACATATACATATACATATACATATACATATACATATACATATACATATACATATACATATACATATACATATACATATACATATACATATACATATACATATACATATACATATACATATACATATACATATACATATACATATACATATACATATACATATACATATACATATACATATACATATACATATACATATACATATACATATACATATACATATACATATACATATACATATACATATACATATACATATACATATACATATACATATACATATACATATACATATACATATACATATACATATGCATATGCATATGCATATACATATACATATACATATGCATATG
>NW_026733663.1:0-35504 GCF_028476545.2 Physella acuta | reverse complement strand
TACAGGACAGAGGACTCTGGAGATCTTTGGTTGGCGGCCCATACCCCAGCAGGACATAGGACTCTGGAGATCTTTGGTTGGCGGCCCATACCCCAGCAGGACATAGGACTCTGGAGATCTTTAGTTGGCGGCCCATACCCCAGCAGGACATAGGACTCTGGAGATCTTTAGTTGGCGGCCCATACTCCAGCAGGACATAGGACTCTGGAGATCTTTGTTTGGCGGCCCATACCCCAGCAGGACATAGGACTCTGGAGATCTTTGTTTGGCGGCCCATACCCCAGCAGGACATAGGACTCTGGAGATCTTTGGTTGGCGGCCCATACCCCAGCAGGACAGAGGACTCTGGAGATCTTTGGTTGGCGGCCCATACCCCAGCAGGACATAGGACTCTGGAGATCTTTGGTTGGCGGCCCATACCCCAGCAGGACAGAGGACTCTGGAGATCTTTGGTTGGCGGCCCATACCCCAGCAGGGGTGACGGGCAGTGATGATGATATTTCCTTGGATAAATATTTTATTGTTTCTGAATTACACATCTTATGTAGTTCTTTAAATAGAATGTACTCTTTATCTGTTCCTAATTATAATACCATTGGTTGCCGTTGTATAGTTTTTGTACCATAACTACGCTGAATCAAATGTAACAAAAGCCTCTGTAACGAGTTTTATCATTTACTAAAGAGTTACGTCCCATGGGAGACTATTTTTGCCATTGTTTTCTAATTCGAGATCTCACAAGGGGAGACAATCACATAATAAACTTATTCATTCTATGTGAACTTCTCAAATGAAATGCTAGCCATCTTTTATGTAAAGATCTTCTAAATTTGTTGCTTTTTAAAAATGTACTTTAAACACACCAAGAATCACATTTCAGTTATTTAATACGACAATAAAACTGTCTATAACATTTTATGGAAGCAGCTAAGAGCCAACTATTGTAGATATAGAATAGAGAATTAAACATTTAAAAGAATGCACAAATCTATCATTTGCTTACTTTACATAGTACTTCGGACTCAAAAGTCCCCGATCTTTACCTCTATATTTATATTTGTAGGATAATAAACGAGTGAGTTAGAATTTTGTTTTTTGTGATATGGACCTCTAATAGTTTTATGTTTACCAACAACACTGGCATATAACAAGATACCCCAACCAAAAAAAAAAAACTTCACTAGGTCACTATGTAGGTTTATGTTATTTTTTATTGTTCCTAGATCTTAACTGTAATATTGAATTATAAAATCCTCCAACACAAGTATTACGTATCAAATTGTTAATGCGCCATCTAGCCTACTTTCCAATATCCCAGCCTGCTTTCCTTTCTGGATTTGCTTCCATAGACTTTGTCCAACCAAGCAAAACTTAAATTGAAGCACACTCTCAGATGGGGTTGCTGTCCCCAGCTAACGAGCCTCATCCGCCCGGGGGTTCGTACTTTTAGAGTTTGCAATCACTGGCACTCCCAGTTAGTTTACCGTTAAAATAATAAAACCATTAAATATATTTGTTCTTGATTGAATGTTTTCTAAACTTTGAAAAAAGATTTAGGCTTACATCTCTTGTTTGTGAACCGAAAAGCTGGAAGCTATTCAATGTTAATCATCTTAAGTTTAAAAAAACAACACTTTAACTTAAGACGTGTTTACGATCGTGCTTTTAAAAACATAAAAATTGAAGTATCTATCAGCGTCACTGAAACTAAAAACCGTTTTTTATTTAAAAAAAAAAACTTGTTTGCATGCTAAGCAGTAATAATGTTTTTTTCATGTCCTACTCGTAAACTCCAAACAAAATGCTTGCTCTATACACGCGAACGGTATTTTTAAACCTGGTAGTTTTTTTTTAAGAGAGTTCCACTGCGCTTAGAAAAACCAGCCCGTTACGCTTGAGTGGGCAGGAAGGTGTAAACATGTCGTGCAGGCGAATGTCTTGGAAGCTGGTAAACAAGTGTTATGCTTACATTTTAGAGGGAGAAAACACATTTTAAATGAGGAAATGCTTACATTTTAGAGGGAGAAAACACATTTTAAATGAGGAAATGCTTACATTTTAGAGGGAGAAAACACATTTTAAATGAGGAAATGCTTACATTTTAGAGGGAGAAAACACATTTTAAATGAGGAAATGCTTACATTTTAGAGGGAGAAAACACATTTTAAATTGAGGAAATTCTTACATTTTAGAGGGAGAAAACACATTTTAAATTGAGGAAATTCTTACATTTTAGAGGGAGAAAACACATTTTAAATTGAGGAAATTCTTACATTTTAGAGGGAGAAAACTCATTTTAAATGAGGAAATGCTGACATTGAAAGAGAGGCCGTATTTATCTTTTAAAAGATTGCAATGCTTATATTTTAATCAGAGACAAACATTATAATTTAATCAGAGGAAACGATTATAATTCAAACAGAGGTAAATATTATATTTTAATCAGAGGTAGCGATTATATTTTAATCAGAGGTAACGATTATATTTTAAATATGAAATGGTTTTAAATAGTTGTAAAGCTTCCATACCATACTTAATTTTTTTTTCAAAATTGTTACTCTGCTTGTGTTGTCCAGAATTACGATAGCTGTTACCAAGACTAAGTTACTACAATCAAAGCAGATCCTCGCTAACGCAGTCATTAATTACCATCATCAATAAGCAACACTAATTAGGCTAAATTACCACACACGTCAGTTTGTTGACAACATAAATTTAATTTCTTTAGTTGCATATCATTTAGTTAACATCATTAATTAACTATCATAAAGTCACTGATATAACCTAACCATCTTGTTTTCAAAAGAATTAATTTTAGCGTCATATACTAACAATAATTAAATTACTATCGTTAATTAACCATAATAAATTAATCATCATTTATTAATAACCATTAACTGACAATCATAAATACTAATGATAGTCATGAAGCTACTATGAATAACTGACCATCTAAGTACAAGCATTAAATTAAATGTGTAGCATTTTACTTTGCAAAATTCCTTAACGTAATTTTATTAATGAGGGGTTACTATAAATAGAAGAATAACATGTTTGAAGTGCTGAAATAAAACCTCACTAGAAATAACCCAAATCAATAGATTCAGTTCATCTATCGGATTGACACATCATTAAAACATATACGATCATACTTTAATCTCTTTAATAGATCCGATACAACTATTCTAACATTAATTCGACCATCATTAAAACCGACCCATCATTAGGTATTAACCTATCACTACAACTTACCCTTAAATAGAAATGACACCTATAAAAAAAAACATCATTATAACTGACCCATGTATAAAAAAAGACCCATCGTTAAAACAGATTTTCCAAGTTAAATGACACCTATATAGAGCTAACCAATCAATAAAATAAACCCCTATATAAAGCAAACTTACCAATAACACAACCCAACGATAAAACTGATTCATCAACAAAAGTGACATGTATATATAACATATTCATCAAAATATGACCCATGTATAAAACAGATTCATCAATACAGGGACCCATGTATAAAACAGATTCATCAATACAGGGACCCATGTATAAAACAGATTCATCAATACAGGGACCCATGTTTAAAACAGATTCATCAATACAAGGACCCATGTATAAATCAGATTTATCAACACAAGGACCCATATACTCCATCAAACAACTGACCCATCAGTAGATTAGCCGACCCATTTATCGACCCGTATATTTTGACCACATCCTATAGAGAAAAAAAAACCCCAACCAAAACGGACACCTCCTATGAATATTTCATGACACTGTGTCTATTTCCGGCAGTCATCGAGCGTTATCCGGGGCCCTGAAATTTTATTTTATCGCTGCCGTCCATTTCTGAAGCATTATGTCAGCCGTAAACGACACGGCTGATTGCGTGGGATGTTCTTATCCCCCTTTTTAAAGATTTCCTGGATCGTTTCTTTAAAAGGAAACAAACAATTAAACAGAGATGTATTCTAAAGGGACGTAAGCTAGCCTGTTGATTTGCTCCCTCCTTCAAGAAAATCGCCAATCTTTGTGTCAACATTTTTAATGCATTTTTTTTCCGAATAATTGGGTCTTTAAAATGTATATGGATATATGCCCTTACATATAAATATTAATGTAGACGTGTCTTCAACATCTAAGTCTGTAGCCTATGTAGTTTAATATTATGCATCGTGTGCTTTAGGTTCTATTGTTAATGATGATTGCAAAAAAAAAAAATTGTTGCTGTTATTTATTAGTAATTTTAATCGTTATTTAATACAACGTATACAATGTTAAAGATCTTGCTTAGAAACTTCATTAGCCATGTATGGTATTTTATTCAATATTTTAAAATATATTTATGGTTAAGTGTTAAAACTGCAAAACGTAAAGACGTTTCATTATTCGATCATGGTGGTCTATGGGGTAGATACAGTAGGGTTCACCTGTTTCTGAGAACTTTGTGCATCAATGAATAGCTTAGTCCCCGCTAAGCCTAACCTCTTTTTCTTAACGTCAGATAGTTAAGTGGACTACGGACTAATGCACCGGATTCGAACTCGACTTTCAGGTAAGCAGTAGTGTGTTCTACCAACCGACCACGCAGTCGCGTTGTAAAAACGGAACTTGCAAATAATTTTGTATTGTTTATATAAGGTGCATCGCAGGATTTTAACGGAACTAGTTACGATACATCAATATTCATAAACAATTTGATTTTTATACTATTGGAAAATTACTGACTAGCGGCCGTTAACTTTGTGTCAGGCACTCAAGGTTAACCTGGCACTAATCTGGTACAGTCACGTGACCAAACTGCCCAGATTTATGGCGGGGGTTAAGATTTATGACGTCTGCTAATGTACTGGGGTATGCCTGTATCTTGCGCTACAGCAGACGTTGATTAATGCCCCATATTTTGACCGGGCTCCATTTCCTGTTGCTGGACAGAATCAATGATGGCTGCTGGGCTATTTATAGCTGGCTCCACGGGGATTCCCTATACATCCACGAAAGGAAATATATATATATATATATATATATATATATATATATATATATATATATATATATATATATATATATATAACAATGTATGAAATTTATATAGAAATGTATTATTATTTTTGCTTTTCATATATCTGTAGCTCCTGCTTTAAACGGGTTTTAAATGACTACAAGTATCTTTTGAGTCCAATTCTTATAATGACTAATTTTTAACCTGTGTCTAAGTTTGTCTTAAAATGACCCGTTAGGTATTTTATTTCGTAAGTCTTGAGGCATGACCTGAACTAGATTATTTTAATCATTGAGAGGTTATTTTTTCTACCTGTCAGTAAAAGGTAAATAGAATCCAAAACAAACAGAAGGTGACTTGCCTACCAATCAGTGTAAAACTACGGTGGTTGGGCAAATTGCTGACCAGAATATTTCCTTGTTTGTCGAAGTCAAAGAAACAGATGGACTCTACTTCATCTGCACCAAGTGACTTGTACGCCAACGGTAAAAGATGCTGAAGAGTCAGTACAAAGGTATATCGTGTATCAGTCACTATAATGGTAACTCGCTTACCAGTCAGTACAAAGGTAACTCGCCTACCAATATGTACAAAGATAACCAGCTGTCTACTCAGTACAAAGGTAACTCGCGTACCACTCAAAACAAAAGTAGCTCGCCTACCACTCAATACAAAGGTAACCCGCCTACCAATCAGTGTAAAGATAACGCCTACCAGTTATTTAAATCACTAATTGACTTAAAACAACGGTAATTAAATGATAAAAAAATTAGAAATCCTTCATAGACCGCACTAACCTAAAAACTCCGTAAGTCTATCTAATTAAGTCAACCCGCGTTAACGCGTACATTTTTATATTTAGTCACATGATTGGATTAAATGACACCAGCATTCCACCCACACTAAGCCTCCAAGACGGAGACTTATAGATCTATTTCCTTCAAATTAGGACCAGGGGCTATTTAAAGCACATCAGTGCCAAAAGATCGCCATACCCTAGTTTCTTTTGCGCTACCTACGCGGTATCTATGAGATGGGAAGTAACTTTAATATCATTTTTCTGGAAAATTGCTAGTAGGCTGTCCATTTTGGATACACACAATAAATTAGCAGAATTTTTTTTACTTTACACTATTAAATTAAGAAGTAAATACGTTGACATTATATGGGGGTGGGTGGGTGGGGGGGGGGGGGGGTGGGGGGGGGTATAGCGCTCGAATATTTACCCGAAAGTCTCGAGTTCGGATTTCGGTTAATTCTGGAGTCTTCAGAACGTCACTGAGTCCACCCAGCTATAATGAGTACCTGACTCACTTTATGGAAAGTAAAGGCTCCTAGACAAAGTGCTCAACTCGTCTTCGCTAAATATAACGACGTCAAGAAACACATGAACTCTACTTCATTTGTGAAGTTAATGGATGGTAGATATACCGATTGATATTGACTGCTAACGCTTTGAAAATATTAAACTAGTTAATGCCGTTACATAGCGTCATCTTTACATACTGTTTTGTTTCGTTGAATCAATTTAAAATGTCCTGTTTTTAGAAGCAGGACATAATGACTAGTGCGTGCAGCAGACTGTAGGACATGGTCCTCAAGAGCTATGGTCGTTTGCCGATGTCCGATATTAGTGCAGAGCGTCTGGGGTAGTTTGTGTAATGTGGTGACGGAAGTGACGCAGCTCACTAGCTGATTGGCTACATGCTGTGACGGAAGTGACGCAGCTCGGTATTTGTTTTGGCTCCAAGCTGTGACACTCAGGAAGCCTGTATCCAGCATAACAAGACAGGCCCTCACCTTGAATCCACAAGGCAGGAGGAGGAGAGGCAGACCAAGAAAGACCTGGAGACGTGACCTGGAAGAAGACACCAAGAAGATTGGATACACATGGAGACAGTTGGAGAGACTAGCCCAGGACAGAGACGCCTGGAAAGCTCTTGTCAGCGGCCTATGTCCGAGGAGGGGGGCGACAGGCAAACCTAACCTAACAAGTTGTGACGGAAGTAACGCAGCTCGCTAGATGATTGGCTACAATGACAGAAAGTGACGCGGTTCAATAACACGATTGGTTGGGAACAGTAACGGAAGTAGGGCAGCTCGATAAATGATTGGCGACCAGCATTGGCGGAAGTGACGCGATTTGATAACTTACTGCCTACAAGCCCAGCGAGTGGGAGTTGATGTGCGAATAATTGTTTGATTCATGATTTCATTTCTTTCGCGCCATTCTGTGTTTACAATAGAAGCGGGCGGGGAAATGGCGGGCGTGGTGTGTGGGTGGGGAAGGGGGGGGAGAGATGTGTCAAGGTTATGGTAAAATCGGTACTGGTTCCTGTTTTTTGTATTACTATTTTCTAATCAATATAGGACGTAATAGGGTTCTCTTCTTATTTCTGTTTTATATATTTTAACGGATGTCAAGCAAATAAGCAGCAAATGCACAATTCTATAATAGTGTAGATAGTTAAAGAGAGATATATATGTGTAAAGTGCATTTGAACACATGTGTATTGTATATGTGCATGTGAATGGGCTGTATCGGCTTGCGTAGGACACAGTTGGCAAATACACAACACATAGCTAGGAGTATAGGATAGGATCTGGGCCGGTGATCACAGCTACAAGTGTCAGTAACCACAACCATCTACCATGAAAACACACATCTGCATTGACCACACCCACATTGACCACACCCACACTGACCACACCCACATTGACCACACCCACATTGACCACACCTTCCACATTGACCACACCCACAGTGACCACACCTTCCACCTTGACCACGCCCATCTATCTTAACCACACCCACATTTACCACACCTACATAAGCCACACACATCTACATTTACCACATTGACCACATCCATGTAATCATATTTTGACCACACACACAATGACCACGCCCACCAACTTTGATCACCTTCATCTCCCTAAATTAGTACGTAGACGATTACATCAGTTCTGCCACACATATACAATACATAACCTATAATCAAACAAACACAAATTCTTATTCTCCCGAGTGGCTCACCCCTGTCTTCTATCCCACTACACTAATCCCAACATCTATAGAATCAACCTGGAACCTGAGTGGACTCAAGACCGTCTACTGACTTGAACGCGGATTCGAACTCGAGCCGCCTGGCTCTTTACCGCTAGGCCACTCCGTCCCCGGCTATTTTGGCTAATTATTACAAAATGTGTTAGCCCGTAATTAAGAATTATAAACAATTTATATTTAAAAACAACACAGATGAAATAAAATCTGGACATACATAAGTGAGTGTTAAATGAAAATAAAATATTTCTCTATCTATTACCGAGCAGTCCGCCATGTTGCACGAATCAATTTCCGCTTAATGTCCCAGCAGCCTCTATCAGATAGGTAAATTAACCTTGACGGCCCTTTACGTAAGCCGCTTCCGGTTCTTCACCGGAAGTTGGCCTGTATCGTTGACCTTATATATGACGCATGCCTAAAATCGCATGGGCTTATTCGTTGGGGTTGTGGGAGGATTTACTTGCAAGGGACATTTAGGGCAGGGGACATTTAGGGCATGGGGCATTTAGGGTTGGGGACATTTAGAGCAGGGGACATTCAGGGCAGGGGACATTTAGGACAGGTAACATTTAGGGAAAGGGACAATTAAGGACAGTGGACATTTAGGGCAGGGGACATTTAGAGCACGAGGCATTTAGAATAAGGAACATTTTAGACAATTGATATTTAGGACATAGGACATTTAGGACAGGATCATTTAGAGCAGAGGATTATTAGGACAAGGGGCATTTAAGGCTGAAGCCTACGTCAATATTGCACATTTTGGCTACGGGCCCAGGTAAAATTAATTTTTATGGCAGGGGCCCACATCAATATTCAACATTTTAGGCAGGGGCCCCACATCAGTATTCAGGTTTTGGCTAATTCTTGGACTCACGGAGTCTGGGGGTTAGGGGCGTGCATACATAATTCACTAGATACAGTAGGGGCCCTAAAATAGAAACCAATATGTACGTAATCTCATAAAGACACTACACCCATAGTTAGAGTTTTCAAAGTTATTGATCAGCACATTGTGCATAATAATTGGAAAATAAATATTTAACTGTTATAAAAAAATAAACCCAGGTTATTTTATTATGTCTAAAATTCGTGAAATCCATACTTTGGCACGATAAACTATTAAAAGGAAAACAATTAGTAAAATTGTAACCTTTCACTTTGTATAAATGTAGAGTTTACAATTTAAATAATAAGATTGATGTTTATTTAATGAGGTTGTTATACCATCTTACCGTAAAACATCTATAAAATGTTTTTTTTAATATAAACGTCTAAGTACACTTGTTCTAATGCTTTGTAAGTTGTTTTTTTCTGGTACATTCTGTCATTGTCGTTTATTTTCAGCAACATAACAAGATTGTTAGGTCATGATACCAACATTTTCTGTCGTTGAACGTCTTTGCTGTAATTTTTTTTTTTTTAGATGGCTTTCCTTAATGTTAAACTAATACCCATTTGATTGGTTGTCAATGACAACAAATTCGTCCAATAGGATTAGAGACCAGAGAAGGGAAGTAGAAAAAAAGCGTGGGAGATGGAGATTCATCACGGTGTCGTCCACACAGCGATGTTGGCCTAATGTAGAATGGACGTTAAACAGACGCTGATTGCTGTCATTTGTTTGAATCTTTCCAGTTTTTGTTTTTAATGCTGTTCTACAACATCTCTCCCTTTTTCGGGGTGGAACTTTTTTTTGGGTTTTTTTTTTTTTTAAGTTCGCTTCTGAGGTCAACGTACTTGATCGGAACTAAAACAAATTTAAAATGAGCCATTAGCTATCATTTTCTAATTAAAGATGTAATTCTAAACTGTTTGATTTGCTTACCACCTAAGGCTAATTATGAGTTTTTAATCCAGTGTCATAATCAACTTTAACGCTGATCTCAGGGGTGAAAATTAAACAAGGATGAGATCTATGGGTTATGAGTAATGATAATCTTACGTTTAAATTTGATCTAGACTTTGATGATATGGTATTGAGCTTATATCTTCCTACCTAGCAAAGTGGGTTCCTTGTTTTAGAACAAGTTCAGTACGTTATAGTTAGTTAAGCCTGCTTCTTCATCTTCGTTCTTGATTGTTATGTTGGAAGGGTTATTGTCCTATACAATTAAGTATTACATGTAAACATGTTATGCTTTATGTGGCCAATTGCCTGCAATGTTTGAATGTTTTCTTTCTGGATTTGCTTCCATAGCATTTGCCCAACCAAGTTTGTAGTTCCTTCATGTACGTTACCATTGCTCCATCGGAAAGTAATGAGTTAATTGGAATGGAATGAATAATGCAATTAACAATCAACGAGACAATTAAATTAGCGTGGAGTGGGTCATGGCACATAATTTAGGGCATTAATTTAAGACAGGGGACACAGGGCAGAGGTGACAGTGAATCTGTAGATGTGTGTGTGTGTGTGTGTGTGTACTAGGGCATAACCATAGGGCATATTGCATGAGAATGCATACAGTAGTATAGGTATTAGAGCATAGGCGATTGATAATTACTTATGTATGCGTACAAAGGTATGGATAGTTGGGCATTGTCAATAGAGCGAATTACTGAAACATGGGTAGTAGTTTATTGGGAGCAAGTGTATGTTCAGGTCACTTATATCAAGATATATTCAGGGCATTTGCATCAAGATCTGTTCAGGGTACTTGTATCAAGCTTTTTACGGGGCACTTGTATCAATATATGTTCAGGGCACTTGAATCAAGATGTGTTTGGGAACTTGTATCTAGATATGTTCAGGGCACTTGTATTGATATCTTTTCAGGGCACTTGTATCAATATATATTCAGGGCACTTGTATCAAAATAATTATGTTCAGGGCACTATTATCAAAATATGTTCAAGCACTTGTATCAAGATCTGGGGGTAAAAAACATAGGTTTCAGACTGAAGACTATATATATATATATATATATATATATATATTTATTTATTTATTTATATATTTATATATATATATATATATATATATATATATATATATATATATATATATATATATATATATATATATATATATATATATATCAGAGCACACACACACACACTTGTATGAGCAGTATTCGTGCATGGGCATCAGAGCAGAGAATGGGCATAAAACCTCTAGTCATGACATCGTGTTTTGATGTCTAATGTCCCTGCACGAGCAACAGGTCATTACCAGTTTAATTACTTCGAGATCTGTAATTAACCTCAGCGATAAAAAAAACAAATCTCTTTCATCTAACTGGGTCTTGCCCTGACATCAAATGTGAATGTTGGCCACACACAAAAAAATCATCATTTAAATAGAAATAAATCGGATTGTTATTTCTGTGTTTACAATTATTTTCTAATGTTGTTAGATGGCCTGTAGTTGAATATTATGGTTCAGATACTTTAATTATATTTTTTGTATGCTCAGAGTTAATTAGAAGTAGGTAATTAAAACATCAAAGTAAATTATTGTATTGCTAGTGATTGATTTGTAGGCTCCCATAAGAGCCGCTAATGAAGATATTTTGTAATGAATAATGATTCGTATAGGCAATAAAATGTATATATATATATTTTTTTATTTGGAACTCATTTCCCTATAACGAATTCAATGCAATAAACACAAAAAAACTAAATAAATTTTCGCTTTGATAATGATAGGGGCAAGACCATTAATTCTAAATAAATGTCGTTTGGCAATTCTTTAAAAACTTTATTGAAAACTATTGATGCTATTTAAATAGATTTCTTTATAAATGTACTCATTACACCTCCTACTCTTTTATTATCCTCGTACTATTAATTTATTTTGAATTATTTCGATAATGGCTTAACCATTAAACGATATAGGTGACATCATTTGAGAGTTTGGGGGATGGGGGACACGCCATTAAATATATATATATATATATATATATATATATATTACTTTATTATACTTATTACGGTACACCTTTCAGGTTACCAGTCTAGCGCTCTAAATATTATAAGACTTTGTATATTCGTTGGTGTTGTTATATTACTAAATTAGCATTTAATAGATTAGAATTTTTTTTTTTTGAAACAGAGTTTTAACTGTGTATACTATCTCACTTTAATTAAAAGCATGGGCCGCTATAAATAATAAGTATTTTAACAAGCGGCCCACGAGAAAGTAAACTTTTTTTTTTTTTTTACGAATGCTAATATTTTTGGACATTTTAGGAATGTTACTGTATCATTGTTAGTAAATGTAGTTGAGCAAGTCAACAAATTATATATTTAAAGCATTTAACAGTTTTCTATTTGAATTATAATTTAAAAATAAATTTGAAATATCATAAAGTATAAAAACTGAGAAATTTTTTTATAAAATATTTAAAATAAATATTATGCGTAATATACAACCTTGACTTCTGTTTTTTGTTTTAGTACTGCTGAACTTTTGTTTATTTTTAACAAATTAAAAAAATATAATTAAACATTGTCTCCCCTACAAAGTTTTAAACTCAGTAATGGGAGATACTGTTTACTATTAATATTTAGTTACCTTTTTCCACACTGCAGAGTATTTAAATTTACTGAACAATGATGCAATGCACACACATATATGCATACGTATATATATATATATATATATATATATATATATATATATATATATATATATATATATATATATATATAGAGAGAGAGAGAGAGAGAGAGAGAGAGAGAGAGAGAGAGAGAGAGAGAGAGAGAATGAGGGAGAGAGATTATATTTTACTTTATTATACTTATTGCGGTAGAACTTTCAGGATACCAGTCTAGCGCTCTACCGCTAGGCCACGTAGTTCCATTCTGTGTCTGATAAAAACTGTAAATGGTTAAATAAACGTTAATATTTTAAACTTCTTATTTTTATGGTATTTGGCCAAATTTTCCCAATATAATAACTAGCATTTTTCGGGCAAGATAATATTATTAATATGGTGTAGACAAAGTAAAAAAATTTCCTTTTTATTCAATCTCGTTGTTCTTAAGATATAAGCACTCTATTGAATACAACGAGAAAAAAAGTATATGCCTTTGTATATTCTTGGTGTTGTTATATAAATAAACGAGCATTTATCACAATAAATATTATTTTTTTACGAAACTGGGTTTTAATTTTATATACTAACGGTGTAGGAGAACATCTGACATTTATAAAGACAAAAACATACATTTATATATTTTTCTACCAGCAGTTTAAAAAAACATGACGTTATATGTTTCTTTAAAAAGCTGAATTCATTCAAACATTTGCCCGCCTCCGCGAAGGAAAATGGATCAATTTGTCCGGAAGTTCAAAAACGAAACAAGAAATAAAACTGCTATATGCTCGTGTTATGCGCCATCTCAATGGGATCTGTTCGTTTCAAGTTGTGCTTGGCCTTTGAAAGGGACGGACGAGCAATGCATGATAGGGTATTGATAGCTGTTCAATACATGCTGGGGTATGGATAGCTGTTTAATTCATGCTAGGAACGTGATACGAGTTTTAAGATCCCATTCAGCTATTCGGAGTTCAAGAGCGTGCGGACAGTGCGTCTTTATAGATTTTTTTTTGACTTTGAAATAAAATATTTGTTGATTGATCAAGTTTTGAAGTTAGGGCACACGTTAATGATTCGCGAATCAATATTTGAAAAGTCACCGGAAATAGATCAAAGAAAACTTAAAATGGTAACCGCGATGGGGTTTGTTATTACTTATCTTTTTGATGACGGTATTTTTAGCTAGTAATTTAAAAAAAAAATGTTTGTGTGTGCTTAGACTGCTACTATGTTTAAACAATACTAGTTTCTGATAGTAGTTAGGTAGGCCCTATAGGTTTAATTAAATCTACATTTAAAACTTGAATTTATTTTAATAAAATGTAGTTTATGGTAATTAGGGCCTTTTGTACGTTCAATTTCTTTAAGAATATCACTATAAATACAATTAGTTTTTAAAGATGATTGCTAATTGCGTATTCATAATATTTGCATACAAGAACATAAGGTAGAAATAGGTTTTGGGCAAATCGACATTTAAATCAGTTATGCTATTGGGGAAAATCCCAGCGAGCCCCTCCGGAAAATATGTTGGTGGGGCCCCTAGAACGGTTAGTGTATTAGTTCTATTAACGTTTTGAATTTTTTTAATTGATTTTTTTTTTTCATTTTTACCATTTCTTCACACCAAGGCGTATAATTCAGGCATTGATAAAGAAAAAAAAATGCACAATGAAAATGTCAATATGGGGTTGTTGCCCCTTTTTAAATTTCCCAGGCCTCTTGGAGATACAGTCTATATATGCCTTACCCCCCCACCCCCCCCCCCCCCCCCCCTTCCGAACTCCTACGCTGCAAACCTCCCAAAAAAGCAGACAAATTATAGTCCACTCGGTATCTGTTAGTATTCTTACTCCATAGAAGCCGATCTTAAAATACTAGACCGCTGAAACAACATGCATTCTGTATGCTTAAATTTGTGTTTTAATTAAAGGTCAATTAGTTCATCAACGGGAGTAACTTGGTGCGTTTTTTCAAAAAATAATTTCAGGTGGTTAAATTTTAATGTAAGTTTAATTAGTTTAATTAGTTTTAACCTGGGAGTGACCTGTGTCCTAGCTTGTTTACACATGCACAGTGACGCAAGGGATGTGTCAATTATTTAAAAACTTAATTGCTTTTTTAATTAGAGTAATTATATTTTTATGCTCCTTGTCGCTACTATTGACGTTTTGTAAACTGTTCTCTTGAATTCATTTTTGTAAAGAACTGTCTGAAAAGGTTAAATAGAACACAAAAAATCCCAGACTTCATGTCTGGGTTTTAAAAAAATAAACATGTCCCTTCCTCAATAGGGAGATTAACTGCTAACCTGAAAGTCTAGAGTTCGAATCCCAGGTTGGGCGTCTCTGAGTCTACCCAGCACTTATGAAATCCTGACACACATTAGGGGAAGTCAGCTGGTCATAGAGCTGACCACACTATATCTCCAGATATCTACAGATATCTTCAGATATCTCCAGATACTAATGTCACCAAAACATGTTAAATCTTAGTGACCTATTAACCGTAGGGTAAAAAAAAAATATCTTTCATAACTTAGGGTGTACCTTAACTGCAGGACTTCTTCTTCTTCTTCGTTCTTAATTTTTAGTGTTGGGAGGGATCGAGCCTTATCTGCCAGAGGGTTTGAACTCGAGAATTTATCAACCATGAGCTTTGCCGACTCGACCATGCTTCCATCACAATTAAGGATTACGTGTCAACTGGTTATGCGCCATTGAGGCCATTGACTCCGATTTCAGCCTGCTTTTCTTTTCCGATTTGCTTCCATAGCCTTTGTCCAACAAAGAACAAACTACAAGGCAGCAGTTGTTTGATTTTGGAGTTGTCTCTCTACTAGGAGAGTGGCTGTCTCCAGCTAACGAGCCTCGTCTGCCCGAGAACTGCAGGACAAATATTGACTACATGGACGAACACATGATATGACAAGATGTTCTCTGGCTGTGAAGTACACAATTCATTCAAAAGTCTCCAATGATATGCCAAGTCCCTATGACGTCCGTACCTGTTCACATATCCGATGAGTACCTGAACCTGAGACAATGAACATAAAATATCGGCATAAAACTTACTTCATAAGCTAAACTTATACAACTTAGTAAAAATAACTGCTTGATGCATCGATTTTCAAGTCTAAAAAGATGGTCACTTGATTAGAACAATACGATATAAATTAGTTTAAGCAGTTAAAATAAAGTAACAAATATCTAAAGATATAAAAAAAGTGCATTCTTATGTTTTCGTAAGCTATACACATGCAATATCATAAACAAACAGGTACGCTATGAACTCTACAGTTTTACACCGTATTTGAAATTAGTTACATTTTCAACAACAAATGCTATTACATTTCAAGTTAGGATATTTATAGAGACTTTAAAACTCATCATTAGTTTTGTCTGAAATAGTTTACAAAATAATCTCGACAATTTCGACTGAGCTGGGCGTGAGCAACGCCTTGCCGGGACTGCAATATTTTTATATTCTTCGTAATAACGAAATCACCTCAAACTTGCACCTACCCATCTTTTCATATTTTTTCTCTAAAACACTCTAAAGCAAATTTACTCTCCGATATTTGTATTTATCAAATATCCTTTAAAGATCTATATTTCAGAGGTAACAAAATATATCCTATAGCAACTAGGTCATGGCGACCGTCTCATTTTATCGGCTTGATGGGCTAAATCGAAGAGATCAAAGGACTAGGAGATCGATACCGCAATAATAGTTGGCTGAGGAGGGCGTTTTGCTGGAGTCTCAATGAGAAACAACTGGGAATGTCTTTTCGCTTGTCGCCCTTTGGGGAGTGAAATATAGAGTGGATATGAGAAAAGTGGTGGGCGTAGAAGGGTTAATGATAGGGGTTATGACTGTGCAGGGTGGGTATGGAGGGGTTAATAGAAAAGTAGGGTAGAGGTTTAGGGGTTAAGGAAAATATTATGTTAGGGCATTATGGGTGTGGAAGGGTTAATATTAGGGTAATGTTAGAGCAGTTGGGTATGGAGGGGTTAATATGGGTGTTTCCTTAAGGAAGTGTGGGTATAGAAGGGTTAATGCTAGGGCTTATGTTAGAAACCGGTTGATTTCACAGCTGTGGAGAGGGTGGGAGGGGTGGGTTATAGGGGATCAAGTATGAGTTATAAATGGTTATAAATGGTTATAAATGGTTATAGATGGTTATAAATGAGTTCATATTAGTGTCATGTTAAGAAGGGTTTATTGTAGGGGATAAGTTACGATGTATAAAAACCTATTTTAAATGGTGGCTCAGGTTATTGAATATAACTATATATATATATATATATATATATATATATATATATATATATATATATATAGTATATATGTATATATCTATTTCTGTTACAAATAAGGTAGAATATGATGGAATCATAAATGAAACAGTATGCAAAAAGTCTCGATCGATCGATAGAATACAAAAGCTGAGAGCATTAATATTTACCTGATTCGCTATATAAAGGTTAATATATAAGATGCAAAGTTAAGTTTTTGTCATGGATACCATAACTAATGAGGCGTGGTGGAAGTTTTAATATTGGACATTTTTGTAATGGATCAAAGCAACCATCAATACCTAGTTATCAACATTAGATAAGTAACTGTGAATTTTGAGAAGTTTAGTTTTTATCTCTATTTTTGTGCAGCTCTGTGTTGACAGAGTATCTTCCCTTTTTTTAATATCTCGCTAGAGTGATCTCCCCTGTTATGTGGTAGTCTTCTAGAACATTAGGTAGCTGCAACTACTTCATGAACCTAAAAGGATATCTTTATTAGTGGGATGTATTGTTAAAACTTTCATCACTGGATTACATTTCAATATTTAAAACATCTCTTTACAGAAATATATTTGTGCTTACAAGAATCTAAAGAAAAGATATACTCTTCACGAAATTTCTGCTGACCACACAGATAAAAAAAAAATCTCTACTTTTGTAGGCTGATCAAATGGGCTGTTTTTGACATTCTGGGATATTAAAGTAGGTGGTTAACCCACTATTGTAAAGTAAAACACAAATAACCACACCTATACACCATATATACACCACACTTCCATCAACAAACAAACACATCGACA
This sequence comes from Physella acuta, assembly GCF_028476545.2. Classification (NCBI taxonomy): domain Eukaryota; kingdom Metazoa; phylum Mollusca; class Gastropoda; family Physidae; genus Physella; species Physella acuta. The sequence continues at coordinate 17,778 of NW_026733663.1, read as the reverse complement.
TACCTTCCCCTTATTCAGTTATTTTTCGCATTGCCTCCCCTTTATCTCCCTTCTCAAACTTAAAATGTACTTTCAAATGGCTACAGTTTTGTCTAACCATTTATACTTTATTGAAAGACATTTCGAGGAAAAATCTGCCCACACGTTGTCTTTTTTTTTTGCTCACAGAAAAATGCGCAAAAGGAAAACTGCGCTCTGGAAAAATGCACAAAACAGAAAAATGCGCAAATACAAATTGATTTTACTAATACATTTTAACTTTGTCAAATATTTTTTTATTATGCAACAATACATATGTTGTCGCTCTTTGATAAAGGCTGTAAATGCTCGATTTAAGAAACCATTTTTTTTTTATTATTGGAAGACGTCATGTTCTATTTTTAATTTATTAAGCGGCTTAAGGTTCATAATCGTTTGATTTACTGTGACGTAAGGCGCGGAAGTTAAATACAATCTGAGATTTGGAATTATAAAGTAATATAGATTATGTAAGCATGTATAAAAATATAAACCAACATATTGATGTATTTCAATCGTATTCTTATGTGATCGTAAAAATGGCTTACAAAATTTCCTTAAATTTCAACATGCCAGATTTATATTTGTTTGAAAATAGGTCATATGACTTAACATTTCAGAATATAATATTTAAGACAAACAAAATATCTCAGGACAATATACTTCTGACAAAGATCTCAGGATATAAAAAGCCCAGGACAGAACTTGAATGCATGTAGGAAGTTTAAAATATGGAATAAAGCAAAAATAGAGAGCTAAAATAAAATACATCAGAATAATAAACACAAAGATGAATAAAGTAGAAAGAAAGAAATATAATACAATTGATGATATAACATTAATTCTTAGTCCTAACTTACTAATGGAAATATTTTTCTTGTCTAATATTTCAACGCGGACAATGCAACACAAAAAAAAATAGTTCAAATCTGTTTCAAAATAAAATTGATTTTGCTATCGAGTTACGTCAGTGACACCGCCATTGTTTCCCGCCTTGCTCGGTACACAAACGTGACGTCTGCTCATGAGACAAAGCATTACTGGATTACTCCGTTTAATGAACCTTCCCTTCAAGGTGTATTTTAAAACCAGAAAGATTTTTTTTTCTAATTTTTTATCTGGGTGTTAGAAAAGCGGAAGTTATTTATTTATCCATGATTTTTTTTTTAAATTGACTTTCTTGAACCTAGTGCACTGCTTCCACCCCCCCCCCCCCGCCACACACACACACAAACTTACCCCCGGGGATCTCCATATCGTTTGACGTGCTGGTCCCCTGTAGTTAAGCCCACCCATCAAAGGGTGATTTCCGGTTGCTGTTTTTATTGAGTCAAATATTGAAAGGTCACGGGTATTAAAAGGGAATGTATGTGTCAGTGTTTCTTGTAATAATGGCTTGGTCGGTAATTTTTTTTTTCTAGAAAGCAGAAGAACAAACAGTATCAATACACTACATTTTGTAATGATGTATTCATTAGGTTAATTTAATGGTAAATTTGTAAATATATACGGGGATGGCGTGGCTTAGAGGTAGAGCGATACAATGCTAACCCAAAAGTCTAGAGTTTGAAACCGGGTTCAAAAGTATAGAACAAACCTGACCCACCCAGCTCTGATGGGTACCTAATTCACGTTAAGGAAGTAGCAGAAACAGGTGAACTATATTATATATATATATATATATATATATATATATATATATATATATATATATATATATATATATATATATATATATACATTCTCTAAACATATTAATACATCTAGCAAAGCAAAAGTAATACATTGTATCACGGAAATGAAATTAACTTTTTTTTTCACGACATTTTATCGTTAAACATCACAGAACTCTTTGATTTAGTTATACAACCCCATTTATTTGAAGATTTAATTAGGAAACTAAGACAACCTTAGATATTGGATCTTACTCACCACTAGTGTCTGATAGCTCGGAATTTGGAGCCAGAATTTCCAATCAGCAGGTTTTCAGATTATGAGCAGCATGATGAATTCACGTTTGGAAAGGATTTAGTGTAAAAACATGCGTTAGAAGGGATGCAAAGTATTTTTTTTTTCTGGGCGGCGTGGTGGGATGGTAGAGTTTATGACTGCTAATCTGAAAGTCTCGAGTTCGGATCCAGGGATCAAGTCTGCAGAACGTCCCTAATACCAGCTTACTCTGATGGGTACTTGAAACACGTCAGGGAATGACAGGCAGCTGGGGGGGGCATATTACTGACCACGAATAAAACCTACTCATGTTAAGCTAAATTAAGCCTAGTTTAGTATAAAAATAATCAGAAAAATCATTTATGCGGCGATGAAAAAAAAAACAAAGCAAAACAAGCAACGTAATTTGATTTAATAAGTTCTAACAAGTTCCGTTATTATATAATTTAAAAACTGTTCACACATTTTTCGAACGTATTAGCGGCATTGTTTTGGCAACATCTCCCTCCCCCGCATTGTTTTTGCCCACTCCCCTCTTCCCCGGTCATTGTTTCTGCCAAATCTCCCCTACCCCCGTTTTAATTTTGCCACCACCACCCCTTCTTACATTATATTTTTACCACGTGTCGTATTTCTAAAAAAAAAAAAAAAAAAAAAAAAAAAAAAAAAAAAAAAAATATTACTCTCTAAATTTTAATTCAATTGTTCGCCGAGAAAGCAGGTCACGTATCTAATCTGCACTGAAATAGGATGTTTTCGTTAGATATTACCCAGGCTTTTGTTTATTTACACAAACATGCCATCGAGGGGCTATTTTAAGGTACGAAAATGTGGCAAAAATGTTTCAACTGACACATTTTTGGAAAAATCAGTGTAAATGTAAAGATACCGAGAAAAAGAAAAGAATGACTTTAAAAAAATGGTTACGTAACTACACATAAGAAAATTGAGAAAAATCTCAAAAATACGATATAAAGAATTATTCTAACTAAACATAATAAGGCGAAACATGATACACATTACAAGCATATCATTTACGTAGACATTTCTCTAGTACTAAAACCCTAACAAATTTTTAATAGAACTAAACTTACTTGGCGTCTAAAACTTGTGAGAATGTCTATGTGTATGTGTGTGTGTATGTGTGCATCTGTGTGTTTCTGTGCATACATGTGTAATTATGAATGAGTGTATGTAATAATTCTTGTATGTGTTTGTGTGTGTGTGTCTCTATGTGTTTTTGAGAGTGCTTGTTTGTGCATGTGTAAGCATAAAGTTTGTGTGTGTGTTCGTAAAGTATTTCTGTGCCAGAATATGAGTGTGGCATGTGTGTGCACATGTTGCTATGTGTTTTACATGTGTGAGTATCTGTATGTGTGTGTGCCTATGTGTACATATTTTTATGTGACTATAGGTAGATTTTCGTACTTATATACGTCTGTATAATATACGTCTTGCAGTATGTGTGTGTGTACGTTAGCCTAAGCGTGTTTGCATATGCGTGTGTCTGTGTCTGTTTATGTGTTTATGTATGTGTATACGTGTTCCTCTATATGTTTATAAATGTGTGTGGTTGTACGTGTGTGTGTATGTGTGCTTACCGCTTGTGTGTGTGTGTGTTTAGGTCAGGGTGTGTGAGTGTTTCGGTCAATGTGTAAGTGTGAGTGTATCAGTCCGAGTGTGTGTGAGGGTACCAGTCAGTATGTGTGAGTGTATCAGTCAGTGTGTGTGTGAGTGTATATATGTGTGTGTGCGTGCTCGATCAGTGTGTGTGTGAGTGTATCACTCAGTGTGTGTGTGAGTGTATCGGTTAATGTATGTGTATGAGTGTATAGATCAGTCTGAGTTTGTGTGAGTGTATCGGTCAGTGTGTGTGTGTGAGTGTATCGGGCGGTGTGTGTGCGTATATCTGTGAGCGTGTGTGAGTGTATCGGTGAGTATTTGTGAGTCAGTGTATCCAATGTATGTGTGAGTGTGTATACGTGTGTATGTGCCAGACTGTGAACGTGAGCGCCTCCTTGAACTTAACATTGTGGTACTCACACCCGCCTCTCTGTGAGCGGCTAATCACGGCCGTCAGATGCTGGTCTGGAACAGTCTGGAATCCCAGCGTCAGACCCTGGAGATTTTAATTGCGTGCCGGTCTGGAGATCTCAGAAAACAATTTATTTTTAATTATGCTAATTTTTTATTGCTTTTTTTTCCCGCCGTACTTCCGGTGGGCTGAGTATACATCTAGTTAAGGTCCTGTAGAGTTGTGGACAATAGAACTTTAATAACCAAAAAAAAATTATTATTACCTAATAATAAAATCTTGGTCAAATAAAAACAACTTTAGGTCTGCTAGCCCGGAAGTCGCGAGTTCGGATTCCGGAGTCCTGAGTCCACTCAGCTCTAATGGGTACCTGGCTCACGTTAGAGAAATGTAGGCGACTGAGTATAATGCTGACCAAATAATTTTTGTGTATGCCGAGGTCGTTGACTCCGATGAATTCTACTTTATCTGCCCGATGTATCTTAAGCATGAACGGGAAGCAATAATGATGAAATGTAAACGTAGAATTTAAAATAATTTATTTTTTTAATTGATGTTAATGCTGGTAAAAATTGTTGTATTCTGTGTTTTTACCGAACTAACTGGTCCCCTTCTATCATCTACTTTTCTCACATGCGACTAAGCATCAGAACACACTTCATCTCGCTGACCAACCTGGGGGGGGGGGGGGGGGGGGGGATTTCAGAACTTTTCTACTAAGTCAAAGAGAACCTTGTAGGAGAGCATCAGAGAGAGAGAGAGAGAGAGAGAGAGAGATTACTGGGAGAGGCGATGAGGATTGCGAAATAGAGAGTGGAAATGGCGGATCAGATAGGCTCTAGTAACGCACTTAGAGTCCACCTATACTACTGAACAGGAGAAGAAGAAGAGCATTTGTTTCTATGTCAGCTTGGTTGTAAGACTGTACATCACGTACCTCACACACGTTATATCGTGTCAAACGGCACTAATTCCATCAGTCTATCCTAGGTCATGCCGACCTACCATACATCTAAATGTGTTTATTCAATCAAACCCTCTCCCTTGTGATTTCTTGTTTTTTGAAATTCGCAGTATAAAAACTATCGATCTCATGAGCAATTGACCTTGGCTTGTGTAGATGTTATGGGTTGGACCTGACCTGGGCTTATAAAAGAGTATGCTGATTGATTATGCAGCAAGTCAGCTGTTTAAAATAAGAAACGCCAACGAGAGATTTGAAAAGATAACTAAATAAATATATACAGTAGTACATTTACGGGTTGTGTACTTTAACTTTCTAAATACTGGCTACACTATACTCTGTAGTATCGGTGTTGCATTTCGTTTAGAAGTGAGGTTAAGAACAGGATTAATATTTGAGCAAAGCCTGGTGTCAGAGTTTCTTCCAGGCATCTCTTCAAGGGGGGGGGGGGGTTGTAACAGTGTCCGCCCCCGGAAATTTTAATCCGCCCCCCCCCACCCAAATTTCAAGTGCCCCCCCCCCTCCCCCCAGAAAAATGTCTGGAAGAAACACTGACGTCAATAGATACTAAAGCATATAGGCCTACTTTGTTATGAATCTAAACTAATCACCATCCAATTTTGTTTTTGTTAGGCAAGCTGTATCGCATTAATTACTAAACTAATTTTTCATCTAATGAATTTTCTGATATATTTTTTAGCGCAATTTCCATTCTGGAGAATTGCGTTTATTAACCCGTCATTTCTGGATGTATGAATGTATGAATGGATGGATGGATGGATGGATGGATGTGTGTCCGCAGCTTTAAGTCGTATCTCCTCCTCAACGAAGCAATATCGATGACTAGTTCCAAAAGCAATTATGTTAAGCAAGTTACGAGGATGAACATAGGCCATAAAAATTCCGGGTTTCTTTCATGTATTTCCCGGAAAAGCCCAAAAACCTCGAAAAAATTCAGTTTTTGGCCCATATCTCGACAACCAGACCACTTAGCGACTTGAAACATGTACCAATCGATTCCTGCCATAATTTAGAACAATATTGCCGAAGAAAGTTTTCAAAAATATCCTTTCGTTCGGTCACAATTTTTTTTTTTAATTATTTAAAATTTGGACCGAATTAGTAGGCATTTTTTCCAACCACACCACACGCGTCATCACGTTCAATAGCTGCACCATCACGTTCTATGGCTTCGTCATCACGTTCAGTAGCTAGGCGCGCAATGGTTTTTAGTCATGTAACTCTATTGTAAATAAAACATGTAAAATACTGAATTTTTTTTTAAATAAAAAACGTTTTAATAACTAACCAATGGTTTTACTAACCCTGCTCTTGATTTACGCTACGACAGAGCTATTTTTAGATAACATAAGGAAATTACGCTAAAATTGTCACTAGACTTTTTAATTAACTTGTTTTATCTTAAGACCTTGCATGATACAAATATTGAGTCAGTTATTTATATTATCAGGAAAAGCGTATTCTAATTTAATTAAAAAATCCTTCTGTAATCTTCAGTCCATCCCAGTTCGCTTTTATTGCTTTTAGTTACATACTTAAAGTTTTGAGATTTGCGCTGTGAGTTTCTAAAAAAATAAATCGATTTAAAAAATACACACCTGTTTTCAAAAAATGTATGTTTCTCTCGCTGGTATTCCCATTAAAGTCGGGATCTAAATTTAGCAACTGGGCCAACGTCCATGTGATCCCGGATAACCGCGAGTAATTTGAATGCATAGATTCGCAATCACGGGTAACCCCGGGACTAACTCTACATAACGCTGTTAATAGGAGAAGCCATCATGACGTTAGGGAGATGCCAGACTAGGCATTGGTCAGCAGGCCGGAGAAGCCAGAATACAGCGTCCTAGACACACAAAATGGGGAAATCGTTTTATTTTGATGCGTTTTTTTGTTGGCTTTTTTGCATCACTTCCGCTGAATAGGGCAGAGGGGTAAAGTGAGATAAAAAAATATAATTTCCTGGGGAATAATTAAAAGAGATTAAAAGGCTCTGAAATACAATTTAACAAATCCCGTTTTATTTTAAACTGTGATAATGGGTTGAGATAAAAAAAAATAAGTTTACGCTGAAACTTCGTTTAGCTCAAGAAGAAAATTGCCTAATTTCGAGCGAGTGCAAAAAGTTTATTTTTTTCACAATATATGTTAATTATCTTTAGGGTTTCGGCCTAATATATATTAGCTGCACACCCGTGCTTCGCTACGGTGAATCTTTTTTTAAATGTACCAACTTGGGAATAGAACAGAACAAAACCAAACACAAACTCAAACATAACGCAATCGAAACACATAACACAAAAGCAAACACAAATACAAACACAAAAGAAAACACAAACGCAAACACAAACACAACGCAAACCCAAATACAAACACAAATGAAAACAAAAACGCAAACTCAAAAAAACGCAATATGTATGATATATGTATATATATATATATATATATGTATATATATATATATATATATATATATATATATATATATATATATATATATATATATGTGTGTGTGTGTGTGGGTGTGTGTGTGTGTGTGTGTTCGTGTATGGTTCTGTAAATGTGTTAGAGAGAGAGAGAGTATCAAAACAAATATTAGGTTTAACAAAAAGTAGCAAAAATAAATTGAAGTTTTAAACAAAGAATATCAAAACAAATTGGGGGTTTAACAACAATAGTCAGAAAACTTTGAGTATATAAACATAAGGGTGGTTTAACAACCTCCGCCAGAAAACTTCATATCTTTAAAACAAAGTATCTCGTAACACCATATTACCTAAACACCTTTCTTGAACACCTCTGAACCTCACAACACCATTTTCACCTCAGATATTATTGCAAGGCCGTAAAATACCCTAGCCATGTCGTCATCACCACATTATGACCGATTGGCCCACTGGGAGATTTACTGTAATCTATCTCTTCTATCGATGCCATTCCCCAGCTCTAATAAATGTTAACCAATCGAGGGTTAATCTTTTGCGGGGCGGGTTGGAGGGCTAATAGGAGAGAATTACAAGCTTTGTATAGCGCGGTGCCATTTGATTGCTGCAATTACGCCAGACAACATGGAATCCCAAGAGGTCTGCTGGACGCTAGTTATCGTCTGCTCTGGGTGATTGAGCGGGAATTTGGTGGTTGGGTGAGCATGGGGGAGGGGGGAGGGGGGAGGAGTTTTCAGGTGAGTTTTTAATTTTCACCTGACTCATCTGTGAGTACTGTTCATGTTTTGTTGAATTGGTGAGTTGTTTTTGTTGTGAATGCGGAGCGGATTAATACTAAGTCGGTATGGCTGGAGTTTTTTAGGATTATTTAAAAAGTAAAATGTAAAGTTCACCTTCCAAATCTGATCGTCCATGGGGCAAGTGAAGTAGAGTTTAAATGATTATGTGAACTCAGCATATGAAGGGATAGTGTTGTCAGTACTATGTCTAGCTGTCTTTACTTTCTCTAACGTGAGTTAGGTACCCATCAAAGCTGGGTGGACTCAGGGATGGCCTACTGACTTGAACCCGGATTCGAACTCGATACTTTCGGTTATCTGTCTAGCGCTCTACTGCTAGCCACACGCCATGCCCGTATATATTTCATAGCTTTGCAAAAAACTATTTTTGAATTATACATACCTAATTTCTAATACTGATCCAAAACGACAAGGAATTAATGTTGCAAAAATGTTGTGATTTTTTTGTTTTAAATTAACGAATACACAGGAATAAACATAATGAAACAACATGCACATTATTATTCATACAATTTTTAATTTTTATTTCCAGTCTGACTTTGACGATAAGAAAATAGGGCACCAAGAACAATAACTCCAGCAAAATAAAACAATGAAAGAACAATACATTCGAAAACAGAAGCCTCCAGAAAATAAACTATTCAAGAAAATAACTCTAATTAAACACTATTCAAGAACCACAACTTTTATAAATCAGAACAATACCCAGACAGCTAAATATCTTCATAATGAAAAATTTCAACGCCCTTAAGTTGTTTTTCTTTAATTAACCGCAGACCGTCGTAATTCAAACCATCTTTGTTAACACAACAAAGGAGCCAGAACAATTTTTATTTTTTATTTTTTCAAGTCAAGTGGTTTAAACAAAGGTGGTTTTTCACAAACAGAACAATTCTAACACTGTCTGCGGTCTATTCTAATCGGTCAAATCAAGCCAGACGGCTGTGATCAAAATAATCATGAATGATGTTTGTGGTGATTGTCTGGGAATTCCCAGTTATTGTTTTCAGTTAAGATTTTTATTCTCAGTTCGTCATTGTTTTTTTACATAAAAGACTTTTACAGTTATTATTTTTTATGATAACTGACTTATTTTTTATCCTTCAAATAATTAAAATCTTTAAAAATAACCGACTTTTAAAATGCAGAAAAATATTATTTTATTCTTAATTAAATTACAAAACTAGTCTTTTATAAAAAAACGCAATTGTAATGGGTTGTGATAAGATTGTTAAATGTTCCCGTACTAAATCGCTCGATCTATAGCTGACTTATCAATAACAGCGCATTTCAATACACAAACACCACTACCTGGAACAGGAACCTATCAATTTTGTGTTAAACCTCTTTGCCATAATTAAACAAAACCAAGTTAAGCGCCATGCCACTAGCTCCTCTAAACCACACCTCACAACCGCACAGCCACAGCTCCCCTCGGCCGCACCCCAGTCCGACCACACCTTCCAATAGCCACACATCCTACAACTTCACCTATCCATAGCCACACCTCCCCATAGCCTAATCTACAACCACATTCACCCATAACCACACCTCAACACACCATGGCCATAAACGTCACACCTTTCCATTATGTATTAATTACCACTTCCCGACAACACCACTTCCCGACAACACCACTTCCCGACAACACCCCTTCCCAACACCACTTCCCCAAAACACCACTTCCCGACAACACCACTTCCCGACAACACCACTTCCCGACAACACCACTTCCCGACAACACCACTTCCCAACAACACCACTTCCCGACAACACCACTTCCCGACAACACCACTTCCCGACAACACCACTTCCCCACAACACCATTTCCCGACAACATCACTTCCCGACAACACCCCTTCCCAACACCACTTCCCCAAAACACCACTTCCCGACAACACCACTTCCCGACAACACCACTTCCCGACAACACCACTTCCCGACAACACCACTTCCCAACAACACCACTTCCCGACAACACCACTTCCCGACAACACCACTTCCCGACAACACCACTTCCCCACAACACCATTTCCCGACAACATCACTTCCCCACAACACCACTTCCCGACAACACCACTTCCCGACAACACCACTTCCCGACAACATCACTTCCCAACACCACTTCCCCACAACACCACTTCCCCACAACACCACTTCCCCACAACACCACTTCCCCACAACACCACTTCCCCACAACACCACTTCCCCACAACACCACTTCCCCACAACACCACTTCCCCACAACACCACTTCCCTACAACACCACTTCATGACAACACCTCTTCAACCAAACCAACGAGTTTGGAATTACAAAAGCTTATAAGTGATTTGATTGCATTGCATATTCCAGCTAATTAACAAACACATACTTCTTTGAAATATATTTGAAACTTTAAAAGAATAGAAATATCAAGTGACTTATTATCCATTTTTTAAGCTTTCTAATTTATACTGTTAAATGTGAGGTTAAAGTCCTCGACATTAGAAGAACAAAGACGCCTTTAAATCTTACCTCCCCCCCCCCCCCCCTCGATTGAACACATCAGGAAGTCATGTGAGAACACAATCACTATTGTTCGAAAATTGGGATCGAATTTTAGATCAATGTCCGAGTTGCAATTTATATTTTTCAAAAAACGTTTTTCGTTGTCAAGGTTTGATCCTGGTCTAAAGAAACTATTAGATAACCGTCTAATTGTATCTGGGATTCCCGGCATGATTTTGTATCGAATTGCCAATTATTCTAGGTAAAGAGATGGCTATTCTTTTTTTAATCAACGGATGTAATGTATTTTTTTTTCTTAACAGGTGTTAGAATTATAAGTTTGGCGGTTGTTCAAAGATTGGTAATGTTTTTGTTGTGTTGAAACTGTTGATCGGTTTTATGGGGCAATCATTTTCTAACAGGAAGTGATTGGTGCGCATGATTTTCGTTAAAAAGCTAGTAGGATGTTTTCTTATAAGTATGAGTTTTCGGGATTTAGGATTTGTTGTGAACTCGCAGGCATGCGCGTCACGGTAAATATAAAAACAAAAATACAAACGGGAAACAAAACAATAAAAACCAAATATAAAAGAAAGGATTGTTTAACTTAAACATATAAAGACTGATAATTCATTCTCTACTCAACAAAAAATTAACATAGAAACATTTTTATATATTATATTTTTTAAAATTCTAAATAGCACAGACAACAACAATAATTATGAAGCTGATTAATGAAATTAATGTCTAATTACTAATAAGTTGTCAAACTGATTCTATGATAATTTCAGCTGGTTCAAGGAAGTGAGTTAGCAAGTAGGTTCAATGTTTAAAATATTGACCATTCAAAGTTTTCAAAGCTACCGACAAATGCATAAGGAATGGAAAAAAAGCAAACCAGTGCAGTTAAAGGACATGGTAGAATTGACTAGAATCCTGCTATGATGAATAAAAAACGTGGTTTTTCTTTTAGATTTCGCAATCAAAGCGACCGCAAAAAATAATAAAAAATAAAAACTTAAAAGCCTGAACATAATTCAGAAATTTAATATTTTTAGTATCAATGTTATATAAGCTACAAATCCAGAGAACTTTCAAGTAATTGTTTTAGTTTAAGGCTACATTTCTGTTTATTTCAACTAGCCTTAGTTATAACCTAAATATTCACTTTCGTAAGACAATCTGTACGAACTCCGTGATCAATATTCTGAACACCCAACTTAAAAAAAAAACAATTAAAAAACATTGTAATTTGTACTCAAAACTTTGCCTAAACAATTATTACAGCTTGAAATTATTTTTTTTTTCAATTTCTGTATAACTGTATACAATTTGAAAAAACATTTTTTTTTTTAAATTTGCTTCGTTACCAAAAATCCTATAAATACCAATGTTAGATTTTTATAACTATATTTATTTTAGTAACATGGTACATGCTTTTTAAAAATATTTAATGGGCTTAAATAATTTTGAGACTATTATCGGTTGAATCCATTGATGCAGCTATGTAAATTTGTATTTCTAAATTTAGATCAAATATAAGGTTTAAATAAACGAAATAGCACAAAGAGGTGTCTAAAAATCGTTTTAAATGTTTTGCCAGAAAGGGTCGAAAATTAAATTTTAATCACTTTGTTTTGACAGGAGATCTTTGATCTTTAAATATAATAGATCTATAATTATTAGCGTAATTATTACGCTAATTTTCAGAAATATAGACATTTTGATGGTATGTTAATTGGTAGAGTCAATATAGACATTGACATTGTCTGATGCTAAAATCTGTTGGGGACTACTTTTGGCTGGGTGTTAGGCGTAAGGATACATTTGAGTTTCGACTAGAAAACTTATGTAGTCGATTATTTCTTTAATTAGGAGAGCAAATAAGGTATGGTAGGTTATATGATAAGGGTAATTACGTCATAGCTTTGATGTTGGTAGAACTTACGACCTAATTTGATGTTTGTTAATGGATGAATTTAAGGGAAAGGTAAGGTGGGGGGGGGGGGGTTGTTTAAAGTAAAGAAAGATAGGCCGGGGGGGGGGGGGGGGAAGGAGGGGAGACAGAAGGGTGGATACGGTTTGGGAAGGGGGGGGTGGGTGAAGCAGTGTGAGAGGTTGAGGTGGGGGGGGAAGAGGAAGAGTGGGTAGATTCCGGTGATATTACTGGAGTGAGAGGGTTGATGACCGTTGATAAAGGAGAGGATGGCAGTTGTGGTAATGGAGAGTTGGGTGAGTAATTAGTCATAGAGGGAGTGGGAGAGAGGGGGTTAAGAGATAGAGAGAGAGAACAATAGAGAGATGGATAGATTGAGATAGATAAAGGCAGGGAGAGGAATATGCATGACCCACTGTGTATATGTGTATAGAGGGGTAATTATCATATATAAGCAGTTTTCTTTCAGGCATCTGTTCGTGAGGGGGGGTGGAGGCAAGGAAGTTATACTCCTCCCCCCCCCCCCCCCCCCCCCCCGAACGAAATGGAATTTAGAAATATATACGTTTATCAGTGTCAACCACCCCCTCCCCCCCCTAGAAATATTTGTCTGCCGTCGTCAATTCCCCCCCCCCCCCCCCCCCAAAGTAAAATAAAATAAAAAAACATTTCAAGTCATCAGAAAAAAAGTCGGGAAAAAACACTGTTTATAAGTCCCTCGCTATAACCCGTACACACCAATTTAGTAAATAAATAAAAATGGTATACCATTTTTTTTATGTATTCGTACTATTTCAAATTATCCGTTTTCTTCTTCTTTTTTTTTTTAGTAAGTTTTTTTTTTTTTTTTTTTTTTTTTTTAAATTCAAAGATGGTTAGATGGAATAATATTGTGTTTCGTAATGTTTTGAAAGTAATTTTTTCTCACTGTCGCAGACACTACTATATATCACCATGGTATCCATCACGTGACCCACGGATTGGTCTCACCCTGCCTAGTCCCCCGGGGTCCCGTTGGACGGCTCGGGGTTTATCAGAGCTGACCCCGCTGAACTAGACTGAGGCTGGAGTGACCTACGGTCAGCTGGCGCCGATACCTCGTCTAGTGCCAGAATAATGAATTGGTATCCGGAAAACAATGGCGGAAACCTCATTCCAGTTCCATCACGGAGGTCAAGTTTTATTATTTATTGTAGCCGACTAAGCCATCTATCTCTACTAGCTAACGCAACACATAATGTAGTGTCAAAAAAAAAAAAAAAAAAAAAAAAATTTGCCTGCTTGAAAGCGGTGTAAGGGAGGTAACCATGAAAAATTATTTCGAGAGTTAGATATAACTAAAAATTTAAAAAATCGACTTTTATTTACGCGTGTAGACTGGGGGGGGGGGGGTATAGTCCGACGTGCTTACAATTTCACCTATCCATAGCCACACCTCCCCATAGCCTAATCTACAACCACATTCACCCATAACCACACCTCAATGTAAATACGTGCATGTAAAACGTGAAATTAAAACAACATCGCAGCGAGTAAATGAAGCACTGACGGGGTCATCTGTAACGACAAGACATTTAACGATTTTTACCTCCTTCCCTCAATCCCGACACTAATCTTAATTAAAAACCAGACCCAACCTCTAAAATGACGTCACAACTCGGCCTACCACAAAATTCTCAAAATTAAAAAAAATAATAATACATTTTTATAAAATATTTACTGAACATGGACAGCGTTGAGTAGACCTCTGGTTTTCATTAGAAGTTTTTTAGAAAATTAACTACGTGAAGTAAGGGCTTTATTACGGTTTCCAACATCATTGCAAAACGTGTCGTCACACTTTCTCAAACCCCCCTCCAGCCCCTCCGGAGTCTGACGTCATTTATGGACGAACCCTAATTTTAAAAAAAGAAAACAGAATAGAAGCCATGAACCCGCAAAGGCCTTGCGACTTATTACTGCCATAAATGCTAATAGTAATCATTAAAACACATCCAACGAGTGCAGAAAAATATACTGTGTAATGAGTACAGAGAATTATACTGTGTTAGCACCCCCGCTACCCCCCCCCCCCCCCACAAAGGGTTGAATATTTTGCACGCGTTTTTGGTTGGTAATGGGAACAATCCATACAAATAAAAAATATATTTATACTTTGGACGTTTAAAAAATAAAAACATGCTAATTTTTATCTCCACGGGCTACATTTTACTTTTAAAATCTAGGCCAAATAATTAACACGAGCCGACCCGCGGCATATCATACGCCGCTATTTAGTTTGATTTATTTTCTACTTTTCAGTAATTCATAATTTTTGAATTCGACAGTACCAATGCTGCCACTTAATATATTAGCTTTAAAACAATAACAATAGGTCGTTAAGGACGATACTACCCCCACCCTCCTTTCCCCAACAGACCATGTAGGGGTGGGCTGGTAGGGAGCACGCTTACAACTTGGTGTTTTCTAGGGTCTCCAAGAAGAGAATTGTATATATAGATTGTCCGAAAATAATAGGGCCATCTCAGTAATTAGGTTCACAATATATGTTACTGAACTAGTAAATTAGTTGTAAAGTTTTGAGCGGTCTATTAATTTTGTGTGGACGTCCGCAATAGGGTGGGGGGGGGGGGGGGGGTTGTCCATCGAAAGTGTACGCGTGTGGACGTGGATGGGGGGGGGGTCACCATAGCTGCACTATATAATTTTCACGTTTTTTTTTTTAATTTGTGTGAATATTTTAAACAATCCACTAATTAAGTGCAGTAAAAATGTATAGTATCAGTCTGCCATTTCTGTCTGTAAACAATTTATAAAATTGTTTAAAGTAAAGCTCAAATTGATTGGAAATGCATTCAAGTAGATTATATATCAAAAGGGAATAATTTACTTCATTTTTTAATTTAAAAAAGAACAAAGGGAAACAATTCAATAAAAACTATAAAAGACATCAAAACAATAATTTAAACAATAAAAAAAGCTGTTGGTTTGTTTAAAAAGAAATTTTTTGTATACCTTAATAAATTCGTTTTAATCTTTTTGTAAATAAAAGTTTTACATTATCACTTTTTAAAAATATGCTTATAAACATTAAAAAATAACATTACATATATGATGTGTAAAAAGCATATATATATTATAGGGTGAGCTCATTTTATAATTACGAAACTCCATCAACAATATATCAAACTTTTGGATCCCTTAGACATAAGGGACATTACAATGTCAAGAGAAACAACTAATGTAGACTGGATGTTGTTGTTTTTTTGGCTATCTTTTCTTTAGCTCATGCACACACACACACGCGCGCACACGCGCACGCACGCCAACACACACACACACACACACAAATGTAACACACTTGGATCAACTGACATGATATACTTCGACTGGGTTAAATGCAGGCGTGCTATCAAAAGCGTCATCACGAGAAAACTATTCGTATGACGTCAATAAGTAATGTAGTTCTGGTACCTACCCCGTTTTAGTCACTTGTGGCTTGGCATAATTCTGGCCACACAATCGCTTCATAGACCAAGGTTACAGAAACATATTAACTCTACTTCATCTTTCCCATTGATCGCCAGGTCTGACAAAGCAACCCAACTTGCTAAACGAAAATTTAAAGAGCATAATGAAAAGCTATAATCCGTCATTACTATCAGTAAGCAACTAGAATAAAATAATGAAAGCCCAATCAATCAGAAATGTAATAGTTTACGCCAACTGGGATTTAATTACATCCCTTTTCAAAATAAAATTAAAAACTAAGGGCGGCAACTCAAAATAAAAATTAGATCCCGAGTAAAAATCAATCATTGCATGATAAAATTTAAAATTTTAGGAATTTTATTCTTCTCATGAGGATTTTTAATATATTAAAACAGCTTCATCTAGTGTTTGGGTTTAACGACTATAATTTTTTAGTAGAAGTTTTAACTAGTTGTTTAGCAACAATTTTAAACAGTGAAAACAATTTATTAGAGATCTTGTTATTTAAACTAAACTTGCTTTCCCTACTGTGGTAACTTAGTTGCGAAAATTTTGTTGTTTATGTAGAACAAAAGGTGAAATGTGTGATTGTTCTGAATCAAAGCAACATCATATTTCTATTCTACATGTTAGCTAGTGGTTACATTTGTGCAAAAAGTAGAAGTTCACAATGTTCAATTGCTATTGTATGTAAGAATATGCCTAAGAAGTGCAATTTTGGGAACATTTTCTGCTTTGAAGGTTCCAGCAAATTTTGTCTTCAATTGTACATCAGGCCAATGGAAAAGAGACTATAAAATTCCAAGCTCTCTTGCTTTTCTTTTGTGTGCATATATTTTTATGCAGACATTTTTTAAGAAAATACATGTTACATTATTTGAATAAAATGTTTATTACTCATCAAAAAAAAAAAAAAAAAAAAAAAAAACCCACAGAGGTGTTTGTTGTTGCAAGTGATACTCGAAAGAACGGCGATCGGCCCGTTAAAATCGGTAGCGCTAAAATGGACTGACTACTCAAATGGCAGAGATCAGCGTAGATACATAACAGATCATTAACACTTTGATCTTAGCCCGAAGAGAAACCAGAATTTGCTTGAGAACATCAAATTTAACAGGAAAAAAAAAAGAAAAAAAAACCTAGTTCTATATTTAAAGCATAAATTTATTTATAATTATTGATTAACTTATATGTGAGTAGATCTGTTTTATTTCAGCTATCTAAAGTTTCAAATTGTAACAAATTCCCAACAAAAAAAATTGGTAAAAATTCTATGTTCCGGTATTGTTTAAAACTACAAAATAAATTATTATTATTATTTTAAATGTTTAAATAAATGAAAAAAAAACAACTGTGGGAGGACTGATATATATATATATATATATATATATATATATATATATATATATATATATATATATATATATATATATTATATTATATATATATATATATATATATATATATATATATATATATATATATATATATATGCTAGAAAGGTAAAAATTGTTTGATTTGATGTGTCTCATTGTACTAAACATATCATTCCGGCTATGGATAATATTTATAATATTATTTCTCTCTACTCCCATATTTATTTCAGCTCTTATTGTAAGTCCATACCTCT
>NW_026733662.1:32500-35000 GCF_028476545.2 Physella acuta | reverse complement strand
CGCGGCATTGCCGTAGAGGCTAAGCTGCTAAGTAGAGACGGTGTTTGTACAACTATATTTCACTTTATATTCTTAACCAATGTATGTGTTGTAGAAAGCAGATTTTTCTCATCCCGCCGTTTACCTGAAACGAATAAAAATTTATTTTGTACAAAATTAAAAACATTAGTGTTTCCAATAAACTACATTTCACGTTTTCTAATTTAAACTTAAACGAATGACTGGTATCAAAATATAGGATCTATGTGAAAATAAAAACACGGTGTAAGAGTTTTCAAACCTCGGTAATGCCGTCTAAGACCAACTAGTCGACCGAAGGGACAGTAGTTTTCCGGTCGATAAGACATATCAGCCCGGTATCGCCAAAGTTAATTACGATCGGTCATAATAAACTAAATTTAAAATAAATAAATAACCCAAACGTGTGTATACATCATGTGGTACGTATTCAGTTCTATTCTAACTGGAATATATATTTTAAGAATCAATGAACTTAAGTTTTAAAACCAAACCGAAATCGCGCGAGTCGTCGTTGTAAAACTAGATTTAACAAACGGCTGCGTAATATTAGACTTAAAAATATTATATAATATCCTCTATTGATTAAATAGTGAAAAATAAGCTTCAATGTAGCTTAATCTAGTACAAAATCTAAAAGTTGTGATAAATTAAATTGAAATTAAACACGATAGACTTAAATCTAGAGTTAAGGAATAAAACCGACCCGCGAACCAGCTACTAAATGGTTCGATAAGACTTATCTCAAATACAATCGTTTTCTATCAGTGTTATGCCTTCAATCGATACTTTTTGATGAAATAAATACTTAAATGATTTAATGAATGCATATATACATGTAATTAATGAGTGAAAGTATGTATAAAGTATTAGATAAATTAATAATAAACCGACCCAGCTACTAAATGGTTCGATAAGACTTATCTCAAATACAATCGTTTTCTGTAATTGTTATGCCTTAAATTGATAATTTTTAGTTAAACAAATACTTAACTAATGAAATAAATACATAGATAAATGTATTTAATGAATTAAAGTATGTATAAAGTATTATATAAATTAATAATAAACCGAATCCGACCAAATTTAAATCTAAAACCACGATCGGCGGCGTAATGAAGTGTATCGTAAACCCGTTTTTTTTATAATTTAAAATGTAATGACAGAACTCCCAAAACAACAATACACATACATATTAGTACTATGGTGAATTGTAGTTGTATTAGGACCGTAATTATAGTTAATTAAGGAACCATTCATTGTCTTCGCTCTGTTATGTACGTCGTCGTTTAATCGACACGGCATATTTGGCTTGAATCTAGAAAAATTCAAACTCTAACCCTAAGGTAGACAGGCAGGGTAAATAAATGTGGGTGATCTCTCATAAAATTGTCTTCTAGGAATTATTTTTATATAGACTATCTTTTCTGTAGAGTTTAAGTGGACAAGCGCGGACGAAATAGAGCGCAAAATTTAAAATGAATTAAAAATTTTCATCAGACCGGAAGTAGGCATAACCTAGGCGCCATGTTTCCGTCGTACAAGTTTTCACCGTTGCAGTCACCGTTTCAATCGCTCTTCGTGTGGACGTGTATTATTTCTAGTCATGTGTTGTGTAGATGATTCGCTTAAGGTAGGTGTTCGGACTTATTTCTTTAATATTAATTAAACCGTATTTGCCTTGTCGGCCTTAAAATAAAGCTATTTTTTTTTCATCGCAATCGAAGTGTTAGATCTAGAATCTAGTTCCCGCCTCCGCTTCGCTAATTCGACTTAATGTAACTATGACACAACTATTAAATCTAGAGTCTCTATTTTAATTAAATAATTAGGAATTCTATCTCTAGATGATATCTAATCTATTCCCACACGTGTGTGCAAGTAGGATTTAACGTCAGAACAGGTGTGGTGGTCTAGGCGTCGCTATTTTTGACGGTAGGAATTTTTTTTTTAAATTCGTAAAATTTTATATAGACTTTATATAGCAATTTACTAAGACCGACCCTAACGCCCAGTAAATATTTAATTACCACATTGTTATGGACACGGTGTATTAGGTAGGGCCGAGGGCTATCCATAGGTACCAATTTTTAAATTTTGTGACAATTAGGAGCCGAGTTATAAAATAAATTTAAAATACTGGTTCTGGTCTTAGACTTTATATAGCAATTTACTAAGACCGACCTTAATACCCATTAATTATTTAATTAGCGCATAGTTATGGACATCCTGTATTAGGTTGGGCCCAGGGCTATCCGTAGGTACCAAGTTTATAATTTTGTGACGATTATTAGTCGAGTTATAAAATAAATAAAAAAAACTGGTTCTGGTTTGCACTACATTTCTTTCTTCTTTAACGGCGGACTCCCGGTCCAGCCCCATGGGTTACCCGTGAGCCGGGGCCTCGTTAGCCTGGACGGCTCCGATGTGACCGCGGATTGTTGTGGCCCGCCTCAGCCCGAGTCGAGATCACCCTTCCGAT
>NW_026733662.1:20000-22500 GCF_028476545.2 Physella acuta | reverse complement strand
CCGTTTCAATCGCTCTTCGTGTGGACGTGTATTATTTCTAGTCATGTGTTGTGTAGATGATTCGCTTAAGGTAGGTGTTCGGACTTATTTCTTTAATATTAATTAAACCGTATTTGCCTTGTCGGCCTTAAAATAAAGCTATTTTTTTTTCATCGCAATCGAAGTGTTAGATCTAGAATCTAGTTCCCGCCTCCGCTTCGCTAATTCGACTTAATGTAACTATGACACAACTATTAAATCTAGAGTCTCTATTTTAATTAAATAATTAGGAATTCTATCTCTAGATGATATCTAATCTATTCCCACACGTGTGTGCAAGTAGGATTTAACGTCAGAACAGGTGTGGTGGTCTAGGCGTCGCTATTTTTGACGGTAGGAATTTTTTTTTTAAATTCGTAAAATTTTATATAGACTTTATATAGCAATTTACTAAGACCGACCCTAACGCCCAGTAAATATTTAATTACCACATTGTTATGGACACGGTGTATTAGGTAGGGCCGAGGGCTATCCATAGGTACCAATTTTTAAATTTTGTGACAATTAGGAGCCGAGTTATAAAATAAATTTAAAATACTGGTTCTGGTCTTAGACTTTATATAGCAATTTACTAAGACCGACCTTAATACCCATTAATTATTTAATTAGCGCATAGTTATGGACATCCTGTATTAGGTTGGGCCCAGGGCTATCCGTAGGTACCAAGTTTATAATTTTGTGACGATTATTAGTCGAGTTATAAAATAAATAAAAAAAACTGGTTCTGGTTTGCACTACATTTCTTTCTTCTTTAACGGCGGACTCCCGGTCCAGCCCCATGGGTTACCCGTGAGCCGGGGCCTCGTTAGCCTGGACGGCTCCGATGTGACCGCGGATTGTTGTGGCCCGCCTCAGCCCGAGTCGAGATCACCCTTCCGATCGAAGGTGGACGCCATAGGGCGCCCGGGATAGCCCGGGGCGCTGTTCGTCACCCGAGCGCAGGGGCGCCGGGAGACGCCCCCGGTGAAGTTTGGCGGGTGATTCTGGTAGAGCTCCCCACCCCGATCGCAGGACACCCCTCGCCGCCCGCCCAGGTGTCGAGGTGGCCGCGGGGGAACTCGGGGCGTTTTGGCTCCCCCTTGTGCCGGAGCGGCGCCCTCGGTCCCAGAACGCCCCTGGCGGGTGATTCGCATGCCCCCTGGGGTGGGGAACGCGGGTGGGTGGTCGTAAAGCGTGTAACCGCAGTGGGGGCGGCCCCTTAGTCGGGGGCGCCAAAGTTGGCACCCCACCTGGGGCGCCCCCCGGAAGTGTGGCGCCCGCGCGAGTGAGCCCCGTAGATGCGCCCCGACACCCCCGCGCCGCCCCCCGGGTCGCGGCACCCCCGGCGCCCTCCGTGCGGGCTCCCCTCATGGGGCGGCACCCCGGTCCTCCCCGAGACTATGTACCCGATTTTTCGGTTTAACACTAGAGGTATGGGCAGAAATACGGCGGTTAAAACGGTCTGTATCTACTATTGTGGAGGTGAGTGTCGGTGAAGCCTCTATGTGACGCTAGGATCCGCGCTCCCTCGCAGCCAGCGACATGTGCCCGATCTGACCGTGCGTGGCTCAGTCTCCCGACTAGCTTCCCGGTAAAATGCGGGCTCGGCGCGCAGGTCGCGCCAGTGAAGGTAAAAGTACGTGTCCGTAGCGTGAAGCCAGCGGCGACGCGCAGTGCTAACGCAACCAAGCAGTATTGGTGGCTCGATAAAAGTCTCGCACTGGCCCAGCCCTCGGAACGGGCGACGGGTCTGCAAAACGCAGTCGGCTCGATGCAAATCGAGAGATTTCCCGGCGACGCCGTGTTTACGGTGAAGGGGGAAATGTGAGCGGTCCGATGTGAAAAAATCCGGGAATGCCGGGATCCGTTCTCTCGCTAGAGCGTTGTCTCCCGTCCCGCGATGTGTTGTGGAAAAACGTCTCGCAAACGATAGCTATCTGGTTGATCCTGCCAGTAGTCATATGCTTGTCTCAAAGATTAAGCCATGCATGTCTAAGTTCACACTGTCCCATGGTGAAACCGCGAATGGCTCATTAAATCAGTCGAGGTTCCTTAGATGACACGATCCTACTTGGATAACTGTGGCAATTCTAGAGCTAATACATGCAATCGAAGCTCCGACCTTTATCGGGAAGAGCGCTTTTATTAGTTCAAAACCAATCGGCGCGGCCTCGCAAGGGGTTGCGTCGTCCCATTTGGTGACTCTGGATAACTTTGTGCTGATCGCATGGCCTCGCGCCGGCGACGCATCTTTCAAATGTCTGCCCTATCAAATGTCGATGGTACGTGATATGCCTACCATGTTTGTAACGGGTAACGGGGAATCAGGGTTCGATTCCGGAGAGGGAGCATGAGAAACGGCTACCACATCCAAGGAAGGCAGCAGGCGCGCAACTTACCCACTCCCGGCACGGGGAGGTAGTGACGAAAAATAACAATACGGGACTCTTTCGAGGCCCCGTAATTGGAATGAGTACACTTT
>NW_026733662.1:10000-12500 GCF_028476545.2 Physella acuta | reverse complement strand
GCTTCAATGTAGCTTAATCTAGTACAAAATCTAAAAGTTGTGATAAATTAAATTGAAATTAAACACGATAGACTTAAATCTAGAGTTAAGGAATAAAACCGACCCGCGAACCAGCTACTAAATGGTTCGATAAGACTTATCTCAAATACAATCGTTTTCTATCAGTGTTATGCCTTCAATCGATACTTTTTGATGAAATAAATACTTAAATGATTTAATGAATGCATATATACATGTAATTAATGAGTGAAAGTATGTATAAAGTATTAGATAAATTAATAATAAACCGACCCAGCTACTAAATGGTTCGATAAGACTTATCTCAAATACAATCGTTTTCTGTAATTGTTATGCCTTAAATTGATAATTTTTAGTTAAACAAATACTTAACTAATGAAATAAATACATAGATAAATGTATTTAATGAATTAAAGTATGTATAAAGTATTATATAAATTAATAATAAACCGAATCCGACCAAATTTAAATCTAAAACCACGATCGGCGGCGTAATGAAGTGTATCGTAAACCCGTTTTTTTTATAATTTAAAATGTAATGACAGAACTCCCAAAACAACAATACACATACATATTAGTACTATGGTGAATTGTAGTTGTATTAGGACCGTAATTATAGTTAATTAAGGAACCATTCATTGTCTTCGCTCTGTTATGTACGTCGTCGTTTAATCGACACGGCATATTTGGCTTGAATCTAGAAAAATTCAAACTCTAACCCTAAGGTAGACAGGCAGGGTAAATAAATGTGGGTGATCTCTCATAAAATTGTCTTCTAGGAATTATTTTTATATAGACTATCTTTTCTGTAGAGTTTAAGTGGACAAGCGCGGACGAAATAGAGCGCAAAATTTAAAATGAATTAAAAATTTTCATCAGACCGGAAGTAGGCATAACCTAGGCGCCATGTTTCCGTCGTACAAGTTTTCACCGTTGCAGTCACCGTTTCAATCGCTCTTCGTGTGGACGTGTATTATTTCTAGTCATGTGTTGTGTAGATGATTCGCTTAAGGTAGGTGTTCGGACTTATTTCTTTAATATTAATTAAACCGTATTTGCCTTGTCGGCCTTAAAATAAAGCTATTTTTTTTTCATCGCAATCGAAGTGTTAGATCTAGAATCTAGTTCCCGCCTCCGCTTCGCTAATTCGACTTAATGTAACTATGACACAACTATTAAATCTAGAGTCTCTATTTTAATTAAATAATTAGGAATTCTATCTCTAGATGATATCTAATCTATTCCCACACGTGTGTGCAAGTAGGATTTAACGTCAGAACAGGTGTGGTGGTCTAGGCGTCGCTATTTTTGACGGTAGGAATTTTTTTTTTAAATTCGTAAAATTTTATATAGACTTTATATAGCAATTTACTAAGACCGACCCTAACGCCCAGTAAATATTTAATTACCACATTGTTATGGACACGGTGTATTAGGTAGGGCCGAGGGCTATCCATAGGTACCAATTTTTAAATTTTGTGACAATTAGGAGCCGAGTTATAAAATAAATTTAAAATACTGGTTCTGGTCTTAGACTTTATATAGCAATTTACTAAGACCGACCTTAATACCCATTAATTATTTAATTAGCGCATAGTTATGGACATCCTGTATTAGGTTGGGCCCAGGGCTATCCGTAGGTACCAAGTTTATAATTTTGTGACGATTATTAGTCGAGTTATAAAATAAATAAAAAAAACTGGTTCTGGTTTGCACTACATTTCTTTCTTCTTTAACGGCGGACTCCCGGTCCAGCCCCATGGGTTACCCGTGAGCCGGGGCCTCGTTAGCCTGGACGGCTCCGATGTGACCGCGGATTGTTGTGGCCCGCCTCAGCCCGAGTCGAGATCACCCTTCCGATCGAAGGTGGACGCCATAGGGCGCCCGGGATAGCCCGGGGCGCTGTTCGTCACCCGAGCGCAGGGGCGCCGGGAGACGCCCCCGGTGAAGTTTGGCGGGTGATTCTGGTAGAGCTCCCCACCCCGATCGCAGGACACCCCTCGCCGCCCGCCCAGGTGTCGAGGTGGCCGCGGGGGAACTCGGGGCGTTTTGGCTCCCCCTTGTGCCGGAGCGGCGCCCTCGGTCCCAGAACGCCCCTGGCGGGTGATTCGCATGCCCCCTGGGGTGGGGAACGCGGGTGGGTGGTCGTAAAGCGTGTAACCGCAGTGGGGGCGGCCCCTTAGTCGGGGGCGCCAAAGTTGGCACCCCACCTGGGGCGCCCCCCGGAAGTGTGGCGCCCCGCGCGAGTGAGCCCCGTAGATGCGCCCCGACACCCCCGCGCCGCCCCCCCGGGTCGCGGCACCCCCGGCGCCCTCCGTGCGGGCTCCCCTCATGGGGCGGCACCCCGGTCCTCCCCGAGACTATGTACCCCGATTTTTCGGTTTAACACTAGAGGTATGGGCAGAAATACGGCGGTTAAAACGGTCTGTATCTACTATTGTGGAGGTGAGTGTCGGTGAAGCCTCTATGTGACGCTAGGATC
>NW_026733662.1:0-2500 GCF_028476545.2 Physella acuta | reverse complement strand
AGCGGCGAGTCGTTAGTCTAACAGAGCTGGCGAATGACGGTGGTTGTTCTATGTTTAAATACATTAAAACTACATTTCACTTTGCGCTGAATGTACGTGGATATTAAAAACCCAATTGAAAAATTTGGTTGAGTTCATCCCGCCGTTTACCCGAATTTTAAAAAAATTGTGAAAAATAAAAAAAAAATAGATGAGCTGAAGTTTGATGGGTTGCCGATCAGACCGCCTCGACTTAGCGGCATTCCCGCGTAGAGTGATCGAGAGTTTTCCAGTCTCAAGCTCGCCCAGTGTAAAGACGCGGCATTGCCGTAGAGGCTAAGCTGCTAAGTAGAGACGGTGTTTGTACAACTATATTTCACTTTATATTCTTAACCAATGTATGTGTTGTAGAAAGCAGATTTTTCTCATCCCGCCGTTTACCTGAAACGAATAAAAATTTATTTTGTACAAAATTAAAAACATTAGTGTTTCCAATAAACTACATTTCACGTTTTCTAATTTAAACTTAAACGAATGACTGGTATCAAAATATAGGATCTATGTGAAAATAAAAACACGGTGTAAGAGTTTTCAAACCTCGGTAATGCCGTCTAAGACCAACTAGTCGACCGAAGGGACAGTAGTTTTCCGGTCGATAAGACATATCAGCCCGGTATCGCCAAAGTTAATTACGATCGGTCATAATAAACTAAATTTAAAATAAATAAATAACCCAAACGTGTGTATACATCATGTGGTACGTATTCAGTTCTATTCTAACTGGAATATATATTTTAAGAATCAATGAACTTAAGTTTTAAAACCAAACCGAAATCGCGCGAGTCGTCGTTGTAAAACTAGATTTAACAAACGGCTGCGTAATATTAGACTTAAAAATATTATATAATATCCTCTATTGATTAAATAGTGAAAAATAAGCTTCAATGTAGCTTAATCTAGTACAAAATCTAAAAGTTGTGATAAATTAAATTGAAATTAAACACGATAGACTTAAATCTAGAGTTAAGGAATAAAACCGACCCGCGAACCAGCTACTAAATGGTTCGATAAGACTTATCTCAAATACAATCGTTTTCTATCAGTGTTATGCCTTCAATCGATACT
The DNA here is from genome assembly GCF_028476545.2 of Physella acuta. Lineage (NCBI taxonomy): Eukaryota > Metazoa > Mollusca > Gastropoda > Physidae > Physella > Physella acuta. The sequence continues at coordinate 1,396 of NW_026733662.1, read as the reverse complement.
TTTTGATGAAATAAATACTTAAATGATTTAATGAATGCATATATACATGTAATTAATGAGTGAAAGTATGTATAAAGTATTAGATAAATTAATAATAAACCGACCCAGCTACTAAATGGTTCGATAAGACTTATCTCAAATACAATCGTTTTCTGTAATTGTTATGCCTTAAATTGATAATTTTTAGTTAAACAAATACTTAACTAATGAAATAAATACATAGATAAATGTATTTAATGAATTAAAGTATGTATAAAGTATTATATAAATTAATAATAAACCGAATCCGACCAAATTTAAATCTAAAACCACGATCGGCGGCGTAATGAAGTGTATCGTAAACCCGTTTTTTTTATAATTTAAAATGTAATGACAGAACTCCCAAAACAACAATACACATACATATTAGTACTATGGTGAATTGTAGTTGTATTAGGACCGTAATTATAGTTAATTAAGGAACCATTCATTGTCTTCGCTCTGTTATGTACGTCGTCGTTTAATCGACACGGCATATTTGGCTTGAATCTAGAAAAATTCAAACTCTAACCCTAAGGTAGACAGGCAGGGTAAATAAATGTGGGTGATCTCTCATAAAATTGTCTTCTAGGAATTATTTTTATATAGACTATCTTTTCTGTAGAGTTTAAGTGGACAAGCGCGGACGAAATAGAGCGCAAAATTTAAAATGAATTAAAAATTTTCATCAGACCGGAAGTAGGCATAACCTAGGCGCCATGTTTCCGTCGTACAAGTTTTCACCGTTGCAGTCACCGTTTCAATCGCTCTTCGTGTGGACGTGTATTATTTCTAGTCATGTGTTGTGTAGATGATTCGCTTAAGGTAGGTGTTCGGACTTATTTCTTTAATATTAATTAAACCGTATTTGCCTTGTCGGCCTTAAAATAAAGCTATTTTTTTTTCATCGCAATCGAAGTGTTAGATCTAGAATCTAGTTCCCGCCTCCGCTTCGCTAATTCGACTTAATGTAACTATGACACAACTATTAAATCTAGAGTCTCTATTTTAATTAAATAATTAGGAATTCTATCTCTAGATGATATCTAATCTATTCCCACACGTGTGTGCAAGTAGGATTTAACGTCAGAACAGGTGTGGTGGTCTAGGCGTCGCTATTTTTGACGGTAGGAATTTTTTTTTTAAATTCGTAAAATTTTATATAGACTTTATATAGCAATTTACTAAGACCGACCCTAACGCCCAGTAAATATTTAATTACCACATTGTTATGGACACGGTGTATTAGGTAGGGCCGAGGGCTATCCATAGGTACCAATTTTTAAATTTTGTGACAATTAGGAGCCGAGTTATAAAATAAATTTAAAATACTGGTTCTGGTCTTAGACTTTATATAGCAATTTACTAAGACCGACCT